>NW_024429211.1:15295658-15401937 GCF_017639785.1 Mesocricetus auratus
ATTATATTCATTCTGTTCACCTGTTTTATTTCTTGGTGGTGGTTTCCCTTGGCTTTCTTTAAGGGACTTACTCAGTTCTTTCAATTGCTTGTTTGCTTTTCCTGACTTTCTTTAAGGGCTTCATCAATTTTCTCCAAATTTTGTTTGTCTTTCCCTAGATTTCTTTAAGGGATTTCCTCATTTCTTCTTTAAAGTTCTCTATCGTCTTCATAAAATTGTTTTTAAGGTTATTTTCTTGTGTTTCAGCAATGTTGGAATAATTGGGGCTGGCTTTATTATGATATTTGGGCTCTGGTGGTGACATATTACCCTGGCTGTTGTTGGGTTCTTATACTGGCATTTTGGTTCCTGGATTTTTGGGTAATTATGTGTTTTGATGCCATCTTCTGAGTTTATCTTTGTTGAATGTATTTTTTCCTTCAGTTTTTAATTCCCTTGTAGTCTTCTGGCCTATATGGACTGCAGTTCTGATGGCTAAAATGCCCTTTGTTCTAGTGGGGTGCCTCTGCTCAGGTTCTGGTGGCTTGGGCAACCTCTAGGGTCCTGGGTGCTGGCTTTGCCTGTGATAAGGCAGGGAGCATCTGCTGGAGTTGAGGGCTAGGAAATGATGATGATAGATGTTGGAGATAGGATGGGTGGTCTCTGGGAGTGTTGGCTGTCTGCTGGAGGGGGCTTAATTGGGTTTCTGGGTATCAGTGTGGCCTCTGGTTAAGTAGGTTCTTCCACTGAAGTTGTTGGCTGGGGTATTAGAATTATGAAACTTTTAAATAAATATTAATATTCTGTTTGATAAAGTACATAATTCTGGAGTATAATGTGTGTTGTGATTTCAAGAAAATGAAATGCTATTTTGGCATTGATCCTTTCTCAAAGTAAGTTAAAGTAAGTCCTTTGTACACCTGCCATAAGGAAATAGATAACCAGACAGGGAAGTTGTATGAATGGGAACGGATGTATTTGAGATGCTAATGGAAGAAATATGAAAGGAGCATAAAGCAAAGGGTTTTACCACACACCACCATTGTGCATGGTGTATATTTATGTTCTAATTCAACTGAACATCATACTTTCAAAGGTTGAAAACAATGAAAGCATTTCATTTCATGATGGCCTCAATTCTAGCACAGATCTGAAATCAAACGGATCAGTTTATTTATTCACTAATATACATGCTCAGTAACAGTTATGGGGATAAGACAGGACTCTGAAGTCTGATAGTATTAAAGTGTACTGATTTGCCTGCCTATGGTAAAATATATTTTGTTCGAGGGACAGAAATACAAGAGATATATTTAAAATCACTAAACATGCAATATGTGCTGGGAAGATGCCACATTGTCTTAATTTCCTGGTAAAGAAGACTGAAAATATGTGTTGGAATTCCTAGAACACACACAAGGCCAGGCCAAATAGAGTGTTCATCTATAACCCCAGTATTTCAATGGTGTAATGGGAGATGGAGATATGAAAGTCCCCAGGAGCTCATACTAGCTTATGTGACATGAACAGTGGCTAAAGGAATCTAATCTCAAATAAGTAGGATGGTGAGGACATACATCCAGGGTTTTGGATTTCTATAGTTCCTGTCTTACCTTGCTGTGGCATGCAAATACTCATGGAAGAACACACACACACACGTGCATGCACAAACACATGAAAGATATTAACCAACGAAATTCATCTTTTCTGAAGTGACAGCTCTTATCCTTGTCACTTGAAGCCTAGAAGTAAAGATGCGATTCAGTGTGCTATTCCAAAAAAATTCACCATGCATTTCCATTTTCCCTTAACACTGTCCATCTTTATGAATCATCCCATCCTGAGTTAACTCTTCAATGCCTCCCATTGGAACCAATGTTCTTTGCTGGAATTCTAATTCCAAACAAGTCCAATGAACTGCAATGGATGTGTGACATCAGTGAAATTAACTGTGACCACCTGTTTCAAACATGTGGCCTCAGAGATCCTGGACCATTTTTATTTTTACAATTTCAGTGGTTTGAATGAACATTTTCCAATCAAATTTGTTTCCTTAAGTTTATAATAATGGTTACAATAATTGCCAGTTTTTACCTTTACCTCATTCCTCTTCTGTCCCCCAACGTTCCCACCAGTAACCATTACCTACATGATTCATTTGCTCTAATGTTAGTAACATAAGCAGTGTTTCAAGCATAAAAGAAAGTTTTCTAGCTATCCTACAGATAGAACAGTGTGCCCATTTGGCAGCATGTGTGGTTATAGCCTCATGAAAAGTGAAAGAGTATTTTACTTCTAGAGTTTAATGTTTGCCTCTAATCAAATCTAAACTTTCACAATGAGCACATCAGCCAAGGCAGAATCAATTCATTCTTCATTCTGTGCTACTCTACAGGGGATATACCAGGCTTTCCTTATCATCCTGTAAACTAGGTATATAAGAATCTTTCTCTTAATAGTAGGCACTGCTTATCCTTTGTTCTTCTGTCTTTCTCCTTTCAACTTCCTTTGGTTTTGGCACATCAATTAGAAATTAGGGCATTGTGGATTCCCATGATCTGCTTCATTCCCTGTTCCTACACTGTTTCCATTAACATCTGACATCACCTACTATTAACATTTTCCCTAGGCTCTTGTGGCCAATATTGTTCTCTCCAGAACATTTCTGCAAATCCATAACATCAATAAACTACTGTGAATCTTTCAGATTATTCACAAGGTGTATTGGAAAGTTCTTCTTGTGAGTCCTGAAATCACCATCACACTTGAAACATTTTTTAATAACATCTCCTCTGACTCACCCAGAAGAGAGCTATCAGGGGGGACTTTTCCTTATGCAATTGTCATTTCATCTTTAGCACTAAGAAGGTGAAACCAGAGGCAGCCAGATGTATGATTTGTATAAAGAAAGCAAGGAGAGCAGGTAGAACATATGATCCTGGAGTCACGCCCAGAATTCTGCAGCAATCTTCCCATTGGTCTTGTCAAAAATGGGTCAGAAACTCCAGGGTCTTACCACAAGGAGAATTGGTTCATACTATTCTCAGGCCTTGTTCCCTGAAGAAGTCATGTGACTCCCAACAGTTCTTGATGGTTTATTACATGCATCAAGCACTGGAGGGAACAAGGAAAATACTGACACCTCTTTGACAGCCTCATTTCTGAGAGGGGATGCAAGAACACAGTCTTTCTTACATGAATGTCAGAGTAAATCTTCTCTCCATGGCATCAAAACTGAATGTTTGGGGTGAAATGGGCTGTGTTAGAAGGGAGAATGTTTCAGAGGCAAGCTTTTATCCTGCCTTTCCCCATAGAAAGCACCAGACCCCTGCATTCCGTGTTCTGTGGTAGAATCAGCAGGATGTGAGCTCAGAGAAAACAACACACCAAGAACTCTGCAAGTTCAGGCAATATATCCTGACCTTTCTTCCATGTTCCAGTCCAAAGATGATGGAGAGCTGGCCAGTGCTGAAGGGGAGGGAGTCTTTTAGACAGTCCACGTCTTTGTTCTCTAATTCAGCAGGCTCTTCTAGGAGGTGAATATGAGTTTATGACCACATGAAGTCTGTGAAAACTCTGACCAGACAATGTGATCTTCTGTCCGTGTTCTGGGGATAAATCATGTATCAGATACATTTGAATCTGGATCCTCACTAAGGAGTTTCTTCATGTCTGTCTCTTCAACTCACACATAAGCCTCAACCATTAAGTAATATTCATTCACATACCTGTAAGTAATTGTGATTCTCTGATTGCAAACTCCCACTGTAGGGAGCAACATCAAAGATTATGAGTTTGCATTCTACAAGTTTATGACTAAAGAATAAATGTATCATTGGTACACTCATCACCCTTTATGGCCATACTGAAATTACTGTTTTGGTATTTTCTTATTATAGCACAGTACATTCATTCATATTGCTCTGTTCCAAATTACATAAATATACATACAATGAAATAGATTCTGAATTCCACTTTCCAGATATCACCATTTCCTAATTTCAATATCTGGGTGCTTTTGTCATCAGTGTTTCTGAATACAAGCTTATTTTTGTTGAAGATTTGCTCATTTGACATGGATCCACAAACTTTCTGGTAGAATGCATAATTTCACACAGGGAACTCACAACCCTTGCTTTCTTTCCTTTTGAAAAGTTTTCATTATTCATCCTCTTCCAATGTAAATGCTCATGTCACATATTAGTCTTATTTCATATTTTCACTTGTTTTTTCTTAATACTAACAAATATTTTATGCTACTTAAATATGTGATTTCACTTAGGAACTGATAAGGATATCAAACTTTAGCTACTTGAGGAAAATGATTTCCATGGTTTGGATGAGTTTGAACTGTCTCTTCCCAAGTGTTCATGTAATTCTTGCTTCTTCCCTAGGATGGTGACTTTAGAAAGTTTTGTGAAACATTTAGCAGGCAAAGCTAAGGGGATGGTCCGTAGCATATTGGGGCTATGGTCTCAGATGTCAGTTTGGAGAGATGGCTCGGCGTTTAAAGTGTGCACTGCTCTTGCAAAAGACTTTGGTTCATTTGAATGCACATGAGGCAGCTCACAACAATCTGTAACTGCAACTAGTGGGGATCTGATGCTTTATGTCCTCTTCAGGAACCTGTACACATGTCTACATATCCCCCCAATTTTTAAATTAATCTGTTTTTGAAAAGATATGCAGATGTCAAATATGTTTAGAAAATGTTTATGATACCCGTTAAAAGTTAAAATTTAAAAGAACACCATGAAATACCAGAAAATGTATTTCATATAAAAACATAAAAACACTGATGCACTCAAATTTTTCTGAGAATGAGAAGCAGGAATGTTCACATACTGTGGGTGAAGTAAAAAAATAGTCATAAGCTTAGAGAGTCAGATTAAAGTTTCTAAATATACAAGATAGAGGTTTGTCATAAAATACAGTAGCCATGTTACTTAGATTTTATCAAATTAATAAAAAGTCCACACCTGTATACAACTCTACAAAAAGCATATGTAGGCGAAACTCTGACAATGCACTTACCTAGCATGTGTAAGTTCCCAAGATCAATCACTAATACTTCAGGAACAATATAAACAAAAGCTTACAATGCTGATTCTCTTTGCCATATCCAGAAGTGTGCAGAATGTTCTTTATAGGGAAGTGAATGAGTAACATGTAGAACATCCATATAAAGTGAGTCATCAATCATTATTAATAATAAATGGGCACAGAATGAGAAGACTCCTAAATGAAAACTGAATGAAGTTAGTCTAATACAGCCATATGCTGTGTCAAAGCAATTAAACAAAGTATTGGAAGACATAATCTATAGTGACAGAAAACTGATTACCCGAAGAAAGTGCAGGAAATGAGAGAGTGTCAAGAGTATTCTGTATGAGACTATGAGGACAAGTCAATGCTATTCTGTTTTGGTCACAAACCACTGAATCTCATTCCAGACAAGCAGACTCCATGGCTGTTTACCAGGGTCTTCCATGTACTCACTGCTTATATTCATCCCTGTGAGACTTCAGAGATGAAAACCAGTTTCCCACCAGACACTGTCCAGCCACTACAGGAGGCCAGCAGGTTCAGGCTCCTCCCACCTTGTGGGATCTACCATATCATGCCGATACTATGACAAGTCTTTTCAGTCATGCTATCAAGACTTGAGAACCAGGACAAGTTCACAGTTCAGGGGAAATCGTTCCAAATTATTTAACTAGTTGTAGCTGACAAACAGAATACCTGCGGTAGAGAATATGACACTAAATACAACAAACAGAGGATATCCACCTCTTAACCCTGCTATGAATTAGGTCCTAGGTTAATGTACACATGCTGAAAGACAAAGTTGACAAGAGAAATAAAAGGAGAAAGAAGCTTCACCAACAAACTAATTGCTGGTGTGAAAATCTCAATGCAGAAATAAAACATTCTGGAAAAAAGATGTCTTCTCCAAAAACCAAATCCCATAATATTGTCTCTTAATAACAATGAATAGAAATACTTGCATGAAATCCACAAATGACAATAACTCTGATCAAACAATTCAAAGAAGACAACAACAAAGATGTGGATGAAATTAATCAAGAGCTAATCATTATTAGCTCTGATAAAGGCCCAATAACTAAAGTATATCCAACAGTCACACAACGCAGAAAACTCCTGTGTATATTTTTTCAAAACTATAATTTTTTCTTATATAATCTATTTGAACATGTTCTTCCCTCTCTGTCAGTTCTTACCAGTTCCATCCCATCTCCCAATTTTCCCAACTTTGTGTTCTTTTACTCTATGAAAAACAATAAAAAATGATGATCCAGAACATCTACAGATATCAAAAATCAAGACAGCCAAACAATAAAAATTAAATAAGAAATGCTTTGATTTTCTGTTTAGGATGATGTTGTATGTGGGTTTGTTATAAAAAGCAGCTTTATTATGTTAAGATATATCTCTTGTTTCCCCAGGTTCTCCTGGATTTTTGTCATGATGAGATGTTGTTTTTTATCATAGGTCCTTTCTGCATCAAAGATGGTCATGTGACTTTCATGTATTTATGTGCTGGACTACATGTATAGGTTTACATATATTGAACCATCCCTGAGTTACTCAGATGAAGCCAATTTGGTCATGGTTGATATTCTTTTAGATGTGTCAATGATCTCAGTATTAAAGTATATTACCAAGAAATTTTACACCTATTTTCACAATGGATAATGTCTGTAAATTTTCTTTCAGTAGATATTTGAATATTTTTTGATTCAGTGTAACAGTAGTTTTATGAAAAGAAGTAGGAAATGTTCCTCCAGTGTCTATTTGGTGGAATAATTTGAGGATTATTATGTTAGTTCTTCTATGATGGTATGGTAGAATTCTATGCTAAACCCATGTGTTGTAATGCCTCTCTGTTCATCTCTAACTTTATTGGTTTGGGTATTATGTCTCAGTCTTTTGGTTAATCTGGTTAAAAATGTGTCAGTCCTGTAGACTTTCTGAAAGAATCAACTCTTTTTCATTGATTATCATATATTTTGTTTCTGTTTTCATATATCTGTAGATAATTTCTTTGTATTGTATAATTTCCAGGAGTCATTCTCCATATCCCTGGCAAAAGGGACAGATAGGTATTCCATTAACCTATGCTTGTGCTCTCTATTAGCATATTAAGGTCTATGGTATCTGATAGCCCCCTCAGTCCCTACAAACAATTAGCTGTTACAGAGTCATGCTGCCTGGGATACACTGCCCTCTACCCTAAACCTCTCCAGATCATGAGCTTCCCTTAACTTCCCTTCCTCGAGCTTCTATTTTCTCCTATATATCCTAGCCATTTTGATTATGCACTCACTTAGCCCCTGGTGATCTTTGGTAATCTTTAATTTTTTTCTTGGGGATACTCCTTGACCTCTCTTCATCTGTTTACCTTCTCTCTTCTTACCACTCACTTATCCCCCAACCAAGGCATGTTTAAGTCTACTGGCCCAGTTTAATCTGCATCATTCTAGGTGTCTCAGCCTGTGCTCTCCCTCATATCTATGGCAAAAATGTCCTCAACCACGCCTAGGAATGATCATGTCCTCATTTTAAATCTTACTCTCTGAGTTTTCAATAGCTGTGACAAAATACTGGGCAATTATAGAATAAAGCGTTAAATGTGTGCTTTCATTTTCAGAGCGTGAGTCCATGTCCATGATGGTAAGGAACCTGGTAGCAGGCAGGAAGGCAGGCGTGTTTCTGGAGCAGAATGTGAGAGTTTACATCTGATCCACATGTGTGAGGCAGAGAGCTGAGAATAGTGTGGACTTTTGAAATCTCAAAGCCCAAACACATAGTCACAAATCCTCCAATAAGGCCTCACCTAATTCTTTACATCAGTTCAGCTTGCTCAGGATTAAACATTCAAATATATGAGCCTATGGGGGGTATTTTCCTTCAAACCACTGCAGTATTGTTCAGTGATTGGAGCATACACCTATAAATGTCTGTTAGGATCACTTGAATTAAGACATTATTTGACTCAAGGGCTTCGCTTTGGATTTTGTCTTTATGATCTCTCTATTGGTGAGTGTGGGGTGTTACCAATAGGGTCAATGTTACGGACAGTATGTGATGCTAACTGTAGTAATGTCTCTTTTATGATTTGGTTGCATTTGAATTTGATATATAAATTTTAGACTTATAATTTCCTCTTGGTGTATTGTACCTTTAATGAGTATATAGGGTTCTTCCCTATCTCTTGTGATTAGTTTTTGGTTTGAAGTCTACTTTGTTTGGTGTCAAAATAGCCATTCTTGATTACTTCATGGGACAATTACATGGAATAGATCTTTTTCATCTCTTTAGATTAGGCGATATCTATCCCTAATAGGGAGGTATGTTTCTTAGATGTGAAAGAAAGATGGGTTGTGTTTTATAATCTTAGACTTAGGTTTGATTACTATTGCTATGACGAAACACCATGACGAAAGCAAGACAGGGTGGAAAAGTTTGATTTACAATTCTACAGTACTTTCCATCATTGAAGGAAGTCAGGACAGGAACTCTAGCAGGGCAGTAAATTGGAGTCATGAGTTGATGCAGAAGCTACGGATGTATATGACTCACTGGTTTGCTCCTCCTGGCTGCTCAGTCTGTTCTTTTATAGAACCCAGGACAACTATCCCAGGTTTTTTTCCCACTGTGACAAGAGGCCCCTGCCAACTATGGGCTCTCATTTACAAAGTTGCTGTCATTGGTGTGCATCACTTGATTTGGGGAGGCCAACAGGACACCAATCAAATTGGCCCTGGTGTTCTGGAAGCTAGAAACTATGTCCTTTAAACAATGGAGGGACTCGCACTCACTATCAGGCAGTGTGGAGGCTGATTTAAGTATGGAAGGTTAGGCAAAGCTTATTTTGGGTTGGTTTTGTAGTGAAGACTAGTAGTGGGTCAGCTGAGCATTTGTTATCCATTGGTGTAAGTGGGGGGTTCTCAAGAGGGCCTCAACTGTATGTGGAGTCATGATGATCAGGTTTTGCCTCAGAGTTAATTTGTCAGAGTCCTTAGCAAGCAGAACCACTGCTTCTATTGTTCCCAGGTAGGCTGGTCACCCAGCCACGACAGAATGCAGGGGTTTTTTTTTTTTATAAAATCACTTCAGGGTGATACCAGGGCCCAAGTTCTTTAGTGAGCACCCCCTTGTAAACTCCTGCTTTTATGTCCACAAAGAGACAGAAGGTCTTGGTTACATCTGCCAGTACTAGAACTGGTACAGATACCAAAGCTCATATCAGGTCCCTGAAAGCTTTAGCCTCAATCTTAGTCCATGGGAGTTTTCCCTCCTGGCCCTTGGTAGCCTCATAGAGACGCACACCACATACTTCCCAGAAATTCCCATACATGCCTCTAGGTGACAGGAGTTGGAATCCCCAAGAGAGCTTGCTTGCTTTCAGGAGGCAGACAAAGCCTTTTTACCTTCATGAAGGTTGAGTACCTGCTAGGTGGTTATCCTGGTGCAAAGTTGAGCCTTTCTAATTGATATTGTCAGAGTCTGGAGGGTCTGTGCCAGTCTTTCAGTGTCTTCTCAGGAAGTATGGTACTTACCTAGGTCAGCATGGAGGGCGCTGTCTAAAAGGGTTGGTGAGTTTTAAATCACTGTGGCACTTGAGACCAAGTCAATTGGCTATTGGACCCAGTATTTAGGTCAGTTCATTCAAAGACAAACAGGGGCTGGTTCTGTGTGACAAAAAAGATGCTGAAAAAGGCATCCTTCAGGTCCAAGACAGAATAGACCTGCTTTTCTGTGGACAATAAGCAAACTGTAAGGATTTGACATTGTTGGGTGAATGTCCTATACATGCATTTTACCTCTATCAGGTCCTGCACTGGCCTGAAATCGGTCCTTGATTTTCTGACTGGCAGAAGCAGGGTGTTCCAAGGAGACTGGCATGGGACTAGAATCTCTTCATCTCTAAGACGGTTGATGTGAGCCTTGATGCTTTTTTATGCCTCAGATGATATTGCTTAACCCATCAGGTTCCACTCTGGGCTTCAGTCACTATGACTGGGGCTATAAGTGGTGCTAATCTTGGTGGGTTACTCTTTTCCCACACTGGGAGAATTAAGGAGGAACTTTTGTTGAATTAAAGAGGCATTCCTCTCCCAAGGGAAAAGTTATGAAGACCCCAGTTTGGGACCCTCTCTTAAGGGAAATCTAGGTTTATGGTATCATCTTTAAATAAAATCTGAGCTCTCAATTTGTGTACCAGGTCTCATCCCAGGAGGGGACCAGGACATTCAGGGATAACTATGAATGAATGAGTCCCTGTGCCTCTCCCTAAATCGAGTCTGGGTAGGGCTTGGTGCTGGTGGCTTGTTAGATATAAGTCTGCTGGGTGTTTAGTGGCCTCTACCCCTGGCTGTTTGAAGACAGATAGTTGAGCTCCTGTGTCTATCATAATCTTTCCCTCCACTTTTGTAGTTACCCTGAACTTGAGGAGGGAATCAAAGCCCCTACCTACCTCCTCAGTGTTTTTCAAGTTTGAGGACTTCAGTGGGGAATTTTTTCTGACTGATTGGGGCACTCCCTACACCAATATCCAAAACCTTTACAGAGGGCACATTGACTTCTTTGGAGCAGGAGCCTGCCCACTAAAGATCTCCTGTCTTCTCGAGCTGTCTCCTTGGTTATGCCTGGGCTTCTAAGCTGTCAGTCTGTGATCCTCATTTAATGCGACCACCTTCCTAGCCTGGCTGCCCTCTTGGAACTCTCAGTTGTAAACTTTGGTCTCAGTCTCCAATAATTTGGAGAGGTTTTCTCCCTAAATTTCCCTCTAATTTTGAAGCTTCTTCCTAATGTCAGATGCAGATTGTGTCACAAGAGCTATGCTGATAGCCGTCTTAGTCTCTTCTGCTTCTGAGTCTATGGGGAAATAGGTACGGTATGCTTCCATCAATCAGTCCAGTGAGGCAGTTGGGGATACTGTCGGTCCCTGCACCACCTGGCTAGTTTTAGACAAATTTGTGGTAGGCACCTGGAGAGCAGCCAATATAACCTGACAAGAGTCATTTAGACAGTCTTCATCTTCATTGGAATTGGGGAAATAGTGGGGTGGAAGAGAAGGGATCACGGTCTCAATGACCGATGGTAGTGCAGTCTGTCAGCCATCATTCCCTGGAACTAATTTCCTAGCTTCTCCCCAAATCCTCTCCATCTCCTGGTAAGTGAAGACAGCAAAAACTGCTGGCAGTCATCCCAAGTGGATAGGAAAGTGTGAAATATAGTTTCTAACAGAGAAATTGAAACCTGTGGCTTCGCAGAGAATGGGGAAGTCTGGCTTTTCCAATTACAGATATCACTTCTAGTGAAGAGGTGAATACCCAATAGGGCTCCTGTTTTGGGTCTGGTTTCCCCCTTGTTGGGCATGCTATATGGGAGGGGCCTGCAGCAAAGGTAGGACTATGGCCCCGGGCTTTCAGAGGGGCAAGAGTGGTAAGATGCCCCAGAGTGGATATGGGGGAGGGTGAAGAGAGGGAATTAATGTTGGAGGAGGAGGCCAGCTTGTCCTTAACCATAGCAGGCTTTTGGTAAACGGAAGATGGGGTAGGACGGGAGGACTGGGGTGCCTTTGTGTTTGTTGCACATGGTAGCACATAAGGTGGGGGTCGCATCCCCTCCTTGGGGGATGCTAGAAAGGGATCATAGGTTTAAAAAGAAAGACATTAAGGGTCCCCTCTGGTTGGTCACACAGTTAAGCGGAGAGCCACTATCGTGATCCTCCAAGAGGAGCACACATTTCACTATATAACACATCTGGTCCAAGTGTTCAGGGTGGGCAAGCATCCTTGCATAACTGAAAAGGAAATAGATTAAAGGTCCCTTGTGGAAGTAAGCACTAAATTTTTTTGGGTTGTGGCACCTTTTTGGGACCCAAAAGGGGAGAAACTGGATGCAGTATTGGGATTGGACGGAGCCAGGAAACATCTCAACCTTTTTCTGGGGGACTCAGTGAAAGAGGCTTCTGGGTCAGACCTTCAGGCTCCTGCCAAAGGAATGGCTGAAGCTGTCAGGATCTAGACAAACCACAATTGTGTCAGCCTTCAGACTTCTGCTGGGGAAGCAGCTGATATATTTTAAAAATCAGCTGAAGGGATAACTGACCAGGGCTTCCAGGCTTCCGAAGAAAAAGTGTTAGAGGCTCTGCTGGGGAGGCAGCTGAGTCACCTGGCCTCCATGCTCCCCCGCTCCAGTGTTCTGGATATCTGCCTGAGAAGTAGCCTATCTACCTGGCTCTGATTCGGACTGGACAGTATGTTATTTTCTCTCTTGTGTGGTGGGCTGCAGTACCGTTGTGTTTGTCGAGTGGCATTCTTAGCAGGAAGGTAAGTAACTCCAAATCAACCAAGGAAGTCTCCAAAATCTACCAGATTCATTAAGCTTCTCCCTGCCAGAGTTGGCAATGAAAGCTGAGAACCCTTCTCAGGGGAGCAGAAACAAAGGCAATGAAGACTGTGAGAGCTAACCAGCTACCTAGGAGAAGCTTCCTAGACGGTGTTTAGACCAACTGGAAACAACACGCTACAATCTGTTGAGCTGCCTGCAGGCTATGCAGTGTGCTCCAGGCTCCCAGCTTTAGTCATCTGCCTCCCATGCTGGAATGGGCTGTGGTGGTGCAGCTGTCTCTGAGTCATTTGTGCTCTTGTAAGTTACCCAAAGCCATATTACTGCAAGCAGTCCCCGAAAAAAAATCATTGATTCACCAAGTTGTAATTTTGTGGTATCTGTACTTTGTATCTCATGGGATCTCTATTGGAATGAACAGATATGTGTGTTGCAATTCCCCAGGAAAAGTTCTTGCACAATTCCTTGTGTCCTTTTGGTGAAGTTAGCCTCTTCAGACTGAAATTATCCTTCTTGTCACTTTTATAGAGTAGAATTGGTTGGGAAAATTTGCTTTTATAAATTTTAATCATGAATGTTATCTTTTTTATCAGTTGTGATTGATACCTTTGCTGGTTTGTTAATCCGGTAGAAAATCTCTATCAGTGAGAAGGCCTAGGCAACCTATGGGGCCTTGAGCAGTGGATCAGTGTCTATCCCTGGAATACAAACAGTCATCGTGTGCCCATAGCACAAAGAGGGATGCTCTCTCAGCCTGGACTCATAGGGGAATGCCTGGACCCTACCGGAGTGAAATGACAGACTCTAGATATCCCCTATGAGGAAGGAATTGTCAATAGGTTGGGAGGCTGGGGGGGAAGGGGTGCAGGAGGAGGGGAGAGAGAGAGAACTGGGATTGACATGTAAAACACGCTATTTAAAATTAAAATAAAAAATGATAAAAAAGAAAATCTCTATTGCAAAGTCAGGAATTGTTCTAGTAGCCCTGCCATTATATAGTGACATGTTCTTTTTCCTTAAAAACTTTTAGCACCCTTTCTTTTTTCTGTGTATTTAGTGTTTTAAATATTATGTGTCATGTGGATTTTATCTTCTGGTTCTCTCTCTCTCTCTCTCTCTCTCTCTCTCTCTCTCTCTGGTGTTCTGCATGCCTCTTGTACCTTGATAGGGAGCTATTTCTTTAAAGTGAGAGGATTTGATTTTCTTCCCTGTTTTATTTAGAAAGTTTTATTTGCATTTGGCCTGTTTCTCTTCTCCTTTCTCTACACTCATTATACATACATTTAGCATTTTAAGATACTTATATGCAATATAAATCATATGTATTTGTAAGCTTTTAAATTTTATTGTTAGGCAAATATAAAATCATTCTGTGGTGGTTGAATGAAAATGTCTCCTATAGGGTCATAGGGAATGGCAATATTTGAAAGAATTAGGACATGTGTAATTGTTGGAGAAGGTGTGGCCTAATTGGAGGAAGCGTGTCATTGGGAATGGGCTTTGAGGCTTCAGACCAAAACAGGAAATATATACCATGTAGATTAAGGTAGGTACCCTAAGATAAGCACACATCAAGAATATTACCCACCATTTTCAAATTAGACTTACCCCAGAAATACAGGGTTGGTTTAATATAAATATTACAAAAATCACTGGGTCATCTCAATAGATGCAGAAAAGGCCTTTGACAAGATTCAACACACTGTTGTGTGCAGTCTAGAGAGACAGAATGGTAGGGAACATATCTCAGCATAATAAAGGCTACATAGGACAATCGTGTAGCCAAATGATTAAAACCTCTGAGCATTCTCATAAACATCAGAAATGAGGCAGGGCTGCCCACTCTCCCTACTCCTTGTAAATATAGTGCTAGAAGCTATAGCTGGAGTAAAATAAAAAGTAAATTTATTAAAAATTGGACAATTTCCCAGTATTATCACATTTGGACTGTTGTTAATTGGATTATTATATGAGATATCTTGACTTTTTTCCTAATTCATCTGCTGCTCGTTTCCAAAGTTCACTAACCTCTTAGAGTCTTCCATTAACTCCACCTTAAGTCTCCTCATTCATTTCTAACTCCCCATGAAAGCGGCCACGCTGCTGATGTGCCAAGGCAAATCGTACTTGCTGCCTCTTGGAGACAACTTTCACTTCTATGCTTTTGTTTAATGCTGTTTCTTCCAGTTAGAATACCCTTTCCTGTTAAGAGAAGCTCTCCTTGCTAGCCGCTTTGGTTTATCACCTGCCAGTCGCCTGGGCTCTGCCACGTTGTAGTCCCCAAATCACACACAAGACGCTGTATTAATTATGAAGCTGTTGGCCTAGCTTGTCTCTTACTGCCTAGCTCTGCTTTAAGTAATTACCTCATAATTGTTAATCTAAGTATGTCTCTTACCAGAGAATAGTTCCGGGCTTCCTACCCCACGGCGTCACATGTCGAATGTCCTGTGTTTCTCCTTCCCAGAATCCTCCTGGACTTCTAGTCCCTCCTATCTAGATTCCTATTGGCTCAACAGTGCTTTATTAACAAATGTACAGGACTTCCCCCTTCACTTTCCAATTCCTACCTACTTTTCAAAGATGTCTTCAAAGTGTCTACTACATTTTGCAATAAAGTTGTAACCTGCAATGCTTAAAACAAACCAAAATCAGAGAAGTAGATTAAAGGAACACATCTGCAAAATGAAAATAATATTACCAAATTTGCAGAGGATTGTATGTTTGTGTGTGTGTGTGTGTGTGTGTGTGTGTGTATGTGGTGTGTGTGTGGATTAGAAGCCAAAATTTTATCAGAAAGCTTATAGGAACAGTTATTGGAACAGTAAGTCCTGCCAAAAGGCAGGGTACAAAATTATCTTAAAAGAATCTGTAGCCTTGCTACACACCATGTTGCTTTTGATGATCGTGATGATTATCTGGGATCAGTGAAATTGTATATGAAGATGAAAACAAGTGAACAGCCAGACACGATGGGAAGAAATAAAGACAAAATTAATGTTCACAACAGAAGTGCAGTTCAGAAATAGGAACTGTGAAGATGTTGTGGGGAGGTACTGATATCCCATGGGCTCTCAGGATCCTAGATTCTGAGATCGTCTCTGTGTTCTCCTTTGGCCCTGCACGAGACTTTTGCATCTCTAACAAGAATCCCTGTCATCTGACCTAGAGTCATTTAGTTGAAGGTACACAGAAGCACTGATTGTTTTGTGAAAATGAAGTGCACCTTCTGTATTACAATTATGTGTTGGAAGAATGTAACTTGTTTCTTGATCCTTGGAGGCTTGCACCTAGGAGTTTAGATAAATTTCAGAGCCTTTCACTTCTTCTTTGAGAATTCCTGGAAACACTACAGTTTGCAGGGTGGACAGGAAATTTCAAATCAGCTACACAAACATGTTTTACAGTGTGGTACAGATATATGTTTTAGGGCCTGTGTTGAACTATTAAATTTTAAAAATTAAATCTCCTTAAAAGTTTCCAATGTGTAAAAGGCTTAGTTATCAGATAATATGGCTTCAAGAGAGTCTTTGTATCAGAATGTCCCTAACTTCATTATAAGATCAGTAATGTGTGGCTCATAATTTGGTGGCATTGTTTCGATAGGTTGAAACTATATGGTTTGTCATGGATACTGAAATGGATAAAACCAGATCAGGCCTTTTATCATAAGTCATGTTTGTAACCCATTCAAGTCCCTGCTTCCTGATGATAATGATGTGACCAGATTTTCTCTACAATTTGCTTCTATTGCAATATTTCTGCCACACTCAGTATTTGATACGATGGAGCTAGAAACAATAGAATGACCTTAGTGAAGATGTGGAGAAAAATATTATTTTCCTTTCCTTCAATTATTCATGTAAGGCATTTCCCATAATATTCAAATGTTGTCCCATGGCCAAGTGAGAAAATATTTACATGGATCATTACTATCAAATAACTTACAGTTTAAGTAAAAATATTTTAGATGAGCTAGAGTTAGTTCAGCAGCTTAGACATAGATTTCTTTTGTAGAGGACTTGAATTCTCTTTCTTACACTGATTTAAGGTGGTTAACAACAACTTTTGACAGATCTGAAAGCTCAAGTTTCAATGGTCAACTGCACTGATATGTACATACACACATAGGCACACACAATACAAATAATTCAAAAATTTTAAAAAACTTGCAAATCGGTGCTGAAACAGCAAAGTTTAAACTTATAGAGAAAATTTACTATGAAAACAAAGGAAATACACAGTGTTACTCATATATTTAATGTCATTCCCAGCTCCCTCTCCTTCCCCTCCACACCCAATCCCCCCACCAGGCCCCACCCCTGTACCTCACCAAATTCCCACTCCATTCCCCAGGGAGGGTAAGGCCCTCCATAGGGGATCCCTAGAGTCTGTCATTTTGTTCTGGGGAGGGCCCAGGCCCTCCCAAAAGTGTCCAGATTGAGAAAGAATCCCTCATTGTGGGATGAGTCCTCAAAGTCCAACTGTGTGCCAGGGATAAATACTGATCTATTACCCCAAAATACCATAGGTTGCCTGAGTCTCCACATTGACACCTACTTTCAGGGGGTCAAGATCTGTCCCATGCTGGCCTCTCAACTATCAGTCTGGGTCCAAGATCTCCTCCTTGTTCAGGTCAAATGTTTCTATGTGTTTCACAACCCAGTCTGCACCCCTTTGCTAATCGAGTCATTGGGTTTCAGTTCAGTTCCATGTTTAGCTGTGGGTGTCTGCCTCTGCTTCTGTCTGTCAATGGATGGAGGTTCTAGGATGGTATGTAAGGTAGTCATCAAAATCATTAATAGGTAGGGGCATTTAAAGTAGTCTCTCTGCAAATAGTCAAAGCTTGATTTCTTCTTTTCCTATTTGTATCACCTTGATCTCCTTTTGTTGCCTTATTGCTGTAGCTAGAAATTCAAGTACAATATTGAAGAGATATGGAGAGAGTGGACAGCCTTGTTTTGCTCCTGATTTTAGAGGAATTGTGTTGATTTTCTCTCCATTTAATTTGATGTTACATGTTGGTTTACTTTATATTGCTTTTATTATGTTCAGGTATGTTCCTGTTATCCCTTATCTCTCTAAGACCTTTATCATGAAGGGGTGCTGGATTTTGTCAAAGGCTTTTCAAGCATCTAGTTAGATGATCATGTGGTTTTTCTTTTGCAGTTTGCTTATATGGTAGATTACATTGATAGATTTTCTAATGTTGAACAATCCCTGCATTCCCGCAATGAAGTCTACTTGATCATGGTGAATGATCTTTCTGATGTGTTCTTGAATCCAGTTTGCTAGTATTTTATTGAGTATTTTTGCATCAATGTTCATGAAGGAAATTGGTCTATAGTTCTCTTTCTTAGTTGTGTCTTTGTGTGGCTTGGGTATCAAGGTAATTGTAGCCTCTTAAAAAGAGGTTGGCAGGGAGCCTCCTGCTTCTATTGTATGGAATACTTTGAGGAATATTGGAATTATCTCTTTGGCTGCAATTTTACATTGACAACTGAGGGGTGATCTGACGATGGCTGTTGTGTTCTCTGTCTAAGAAGTAACAGGGCACCTGGTTGTGCAAAGGGCAGTTCTGGGAGAGGTCATTCTTGGCCACCTGCAGCTCAAAACTACCTGTTCTCCTTAGTACATTAAGTTGGTTAAAGTGGGTGTTGAAACACTTCAACTCGACCAATCTATCACAATTGCCATTTCAGCCCCTGCCCCATCAGTTCCCACCTTTAAGAGATTTGAAGATGATATGACAGTTTATATAAGTGACCTTGAAAACCCCACAAGGTAACTCACAGAGCTAATAACTACCTTCAGCAAAGTGGCAGGATACAAGGCTAACTCAAAAAATTCCGTGGCCCTATTATATACAGAAGATGAAGTGGCTAAGAAAGAAATCAGAGAAATATCACCCTTTACAATAGCAATAAACAGCATCAAATATCTGGGATAATGTTAACCAAGGAAGTGAAATACCTGTATATGAAGAACTTTGAGTCTTTACAGAAAGAAATCAAAAAAAATACCAGAAAATGGAAAGATCTCCCATGCTCTTGGATTGGTAAGATCAACATAATAAAAATGGCAATCTTGCCAAAAGCAGTCTACGGTTTCAATGCAATGCCTATCGAAATACCAGCACAATTATTCCCAGACCTTGACAGAAGAATAATGAACATTATATGGAAGCAAAAAAACCCAGCATGGCCAAAACAACTTCAGGAACTTCAGGAGACATCAGCATACCTGACTTCAAGCTCTATTATAGAGCTATAGTGTCCTGCGCTACCGTCTCGCAAGCAAGAACGACGCGGCACACTTAGGATCCTTCTGCAGAACAGCTTTAATGTGTCTTGAGAGGGAGAGCATAAGCTTACAGAGCGGACACCCCGGGGAGCAAAAAACCCAACCCTTATATAGCCCAGCAGTCCCCGCCTCGGACGTGTCATCTCCTGAATGGCTCCTGCTTGTCAGCCCATATGACGCCACGGGAGAGGCAGAGAGTAAGGGATGGAAAAGTACCAGGCACATGCACACTCTACATGTTTGCAGGGCATAACAGCCGGATGTAGGCGCCATCTTGTAATGGAGAATGTAGGGGCGGCTCCCCACATCTCCCCCTTTTTGTTTTAATAGCAAACAGGCTCTCCCAGGACATTGGAGGGTAGAGACAGTGGTTGAACTTCCCAAAGAACAAAATTAGTGAGACATGTATGAAACCTATCCCTAGATTCATCAAAATCCAGGACGCTTACGACCTGTCCTCTTCCTTTTTCTGGGAAAAGGGAAAAAATACAGCAGGTAACCCTCATGCAGGACAACATGTCTCTCAGAGGAAAATGACTCTCTGTGTGATGCCTTTGCTCAACACCCCTCTTGGGAGGCCAGACTATACACTCTACCCTGTGCAATGAACCTAAGTTCCAGGTGTGCAGGAGCTGTTCAGTCGGCAGCCTATTGCTTAAGCATAGTCAACCAGATATCGGTTGACGCCCCTTGCTCGAGCGCAGCCAGTGCTTGTGCTATGACCACCTTATCTCTTTTGTTTTGGGTTCTGACCTTGCAGACCAGCCAGAGAATAAACCCTATTCTGCAGCATAGTGTAGGAGTGAGCTATCCGCCCAACAGGGCGTGGTCAAGGTAGAGATAAAAGGAAACAAATGGAAAAGGGGCTTCCCTTTTTCTCCTGGAAGCCAGCCACGCTTCTGCCTCCTGGTCGGTGCAACTCTCTCTCTCTCTCTGATAAATAAATATATTGTTTTCCATATATAGCCTTGATATCTGGTGACAGAAGTGGCTTGGAATTACAGCCCACGCCTTGGAAAACACCTGAAATCAGCATCCCCCGAGGTGAGTGCTAATTGGCACTTAAGCTGGAGCTCGCTTCCGCCCGGAGCCACGGTCTTGGCTGCATCCTGAGCTGCTGCAGTCCGAGCGTGCATGCCCCCGCAGCCACCCACACAGCGCGTGCTCCCACTTCTGACACCAGGCACCCAGAAAAGCGGCTTCTCTCGGCCCGACCAGGCACACGTGGACTCTCCTTTCGCTAAGTTCCTCACCACTACGCTCGGCAAGGCACAATACCTGCCGCCAGGAACCAGTACCTTCAGATTCAGGAATTGCAGAAGGGTCATGAAGTACCACAAGACAAGATTCTTGGGGAGGGTCCTTAAGCTGACACGCAGGTTCAATCTGCATATGATGAGCACATGTTGTCTTTGTGCCGTACAGCTGCTTTAAATGCCTTGGATAAGGTTTGTGAAACAGGAGAGATAATGCAACCCTACACCAAGGTATTACAGGGCCCAAGAGAAAGGTTCACTGAATTTTTAGAGAGATTATCCAGAGCAGTAAAAGTACAGGTAGCGAACCCAGAATCCAGGCGTCTCCTTATAGAATCTTTGGCGTATGAGAACGCGAATCCTCAATGCAGGCAGGTAATTTGGCCATTAAAAATAAGATCAGCACCATTGGAGGAATGGGTCCTACATACAGCGAACCTGGAATGTAAAAGTCAGGATACAGGAGCTTGGGTAGGTGAAGCTATTTCTACAGGCTTGAGGAGGCACCAGGATGCCAAATACCCTACATGTGATGATATAGAAGCCTGGGTAGGGAAGGCAATCTCAAAGAATTTTAATAGGCATAACGACACAACATGCTTTAACTGTGGTAGAACAGGACATCTTAGTAGGAACTGTAGACAACGCATTCCTAGAAATAATGCTTTTACCAGGAATGCATCAAACAGAAGGCCTAAGCCTCCTGGTCTATGCAGGAGGTGTGGGAAGGGGCGCCATTGGACTGATGAATGCTTTTCCACAATAGACAGACAAGGTAGATCTTTACAGCAGGGAAACGGGGTTCCGGGGCTCAATGGAGCCCCGAAAAGGAAGATTATCTGGTCATTCCCAGTGACAGTAGAGGACAGCCTCTCCCAGGACAATTAGAAGATCCACTGCCCATTGTAAATAATACGGCACTGGATAATACATTAGCTCCAGAGGATGAATCAATTACATCAGGAGGAGATACAAAACATATATTTTGGCAAACTTCTATACAATATCATAGACCCAAACTTCCAGTTAAGGTAAATAATAGGGTGATTTATGGATTACTGGATGTCACTATCCTTAATCAGCAGTCCTGGCCACACAACTAGGCTTTAAAAGAGGTTAATGTTCAATTCTTAGGGATTGGAAACCTATCTGAAGTTAAACAGAGCGTTAGATGTATTGACTTTATTGGGCCAGAAGGACAGAGAGGAAGGTTAAAGCCATATGTTGCAGATATTGCTATAAACCTCTGGGGTCGTGATCTACTCCAGCAATGGAATATGCAGATTAAAATTCCTCCTGTATCAGCTAGGAATTATAGACAAGCTCTTAGTGGTAGAAAGAATATAGTAAGACAGTACAGAAAACAGATGCCAAATGTACAGGCGGTACAGAAGCAAGAGGCTAGTGCCAAACCTACAGAGCAACCAAAAGCTCTACCATTAAAATGGCTGACAGATGAACCCGTCTGGGTGGGTCAATGGCCTATGACATCTGAGAAGTTAGAGGCTTTGGAGAAGTTAGTTCAAGAACAGCTAGATGCTGGACATATTGAGGAATCAACTAGTGCATGGAATTCACCTGTTTTTGTTGTCAAGAAGAAGTCTGGTAAGTGGAGAATGGTTACTGATCTTAGAGCCATCAACAAGGTAATTCAGCCTATGGGGTCTCTACAACCTGGAATGCCGTTACCTTCTCTAATTCCTAAGGATTGGCCAATTATAGTTATAGACTTAAAAGATTGTTTCTTCACCATACCGTTACAAGAAAACGACAGAGAAAAGTTCGCCTTCACAGTACCTACCTATAATAATTCCCGTCCGGTACAGAGATTCCAGTGGAAGGTACTACCTCAAGGTATGTTAAACAGTCCAACTTTGTGTCAATATTTTGTGAATAAACCTCTAGAAATAATTCGTAAAAAATTTCCACATTCGTTAATATATCATTATATGGATGACATATTATTGTCTGATTCAAATAAGGATACTTTGGAAAAGATGTTTGAGGCAGTAAAGGAAATTTTGCCTCGCTGGGGATTACAAATTGCCCCAGAAAAAATACAAAGAGGAGATTCTATTAACTATTTAGGTTATAAAATAGATGCTCAGAAAATTAGACCACAGAAAGTACAGATCAGAAGAGATCGTTACCGGACTCTTAATGATCTTCAAAAACTATTAGGAGAAATCTCTCAATTACAGACGATTATTGGTGTAGAAGGGCATGATTTAAAACACCTGAAAATGGCTTTAAAAGGAGATAAAGACCTAAACAGCCCACGAGTACTATCAGCTGAGGCTGAAAAAGAATTAGAATGGGTAGAAAAGAGAATATTAGAAGCACATGTGGACCGTGTGGATCCAAATCTGGACTGTATTCTGGTTATTTTACCATCTAGAGAATACCCCTCAGGAATATTAATGCAGAGGGAAGACATCATTCTAGAATGGGTATTTCTGCCACATAAACAAAATAAAAAATTGAAAACCTATATAGAAAAGGTCTCAGATTTGATATTAAAAGGTAAATTAAGGCTTCGTCAACTGACTGGGAAAGACCCAGCTGAAATTATTGTACCTTTAACGAATGAGGAAATTTCCTCCTTATGGAAGGATAATGAGTATTGGCAAATAGCTTGCAGTGACTTTTTGGGAAGTATTAGTAATAACTATCCCAAAACAGAGAGAATCAAATTCATAAAGAAAACAATTTGGATTCTTCCACGTATCGTGAGGCAAACACCTATTTCTGGAGTTCTTACCTTCTACACGGATGCAAACAAATCAGGTAAGGCAGGGTATAAATCAGGAAATATAAGTAAAGTAGTTCAAAGCCCTTACAACTCCGTACAAAAGGCAGAGTTATATGCCATTCTCATGGTACTTAAAGACTTTACAGAGCCTCTCAATATAGTCACGGATTCTCAGTATGCAGAAAGAGTTGTCCTGCACATTGAGACTGCAGAATTTGTTCCTGATAATACAGAATTAACCTCATTGTTTTTACAATTGCAGGAAATCATCAGAAACAGGACTCATCCTATATATATAACACACATCAGATCCCATACAGGTCTGCCAGGTCCTCTGGCACAAGGCAATGATGAAATTGATCGTTTATTAGTAGGTAATGTGTTGGAAGCTTCAGAATTTCATAAGAAACACCATGTTAACAGCAAAGGTTTAAAGAAGGATTTTTCTATCACCTGGCAACAATCCAAAGAAATAGTAAGAAATTGTCCCAGTTGCTCATTGTACAATCAAACTCCATTACCAGCAGGTTGTAATCCTAAAGGTGTTCACAGAAATGAACTTTTGCAAATGGATGTATTTCACTTCCCAGAATTTGGCAGTTTGAAATATGTACACCATACTATAGACACGTACTCAGGCTTCCAATGGGCTACTGCCCTCAGCTCTGAAAAAGCTGACTCTGTTATTACACACCTCTTAGAGGTAATGGCTGTTATGGGTATACCTAAAACAATAAAAACTGACAATGCTCCAGCATATGTCTCCAGTAAATTGGAACAATTCTTCAAATATTATAATATAAAACATGTAACTGGTATACCTTACAATCCCACAGGACAAGCAATAATTGAAAGATCTAACCGAACCTTAAAAGAGATGCTTCATAAACAGCCAGGGAAAACAAAGACACCTAAACACACGTTACACAATGCTTTACTAACGTTGAATTTTCTTAATGCTGATGAAAAAGGACAAACTGCAGCAGAAAGACACTGGACTACAGAGAAGACTTCTGAACTGAACCAACCGGTGTATTTTAAGGATGTTATGACCTCAGTCTGGAAACCAGGATATGTGTTACATTGGGGAAGGGGTTATGCTTTTGTTTCCACAGGAGAAGAAAAGGTTTGGGTTCCATCAAAATTAATTAAAATTCGATCAGAACAGAAAACATCTCAGGAGGAGGAAGAGAACAGCCCATCTACAAATTCATAGTCCACCATGGGTAAAGTGACCTCCTAAAAGGAAAGAGAAGTTTTTTGTTTTTTGTCTTCACAGGTAAACTCAGCAAAGAATACTGGACATATGGATTCCTGTAGAAGAATGAATAGCTACCCTGAGGACCATCAAACAAACAATAACTCACTGTGTTGTATCAAAGTCTAAATCTCTCTATATTGTTTTTTCATAGTACCCTTTTATCTTTATTTCTTCACATACCTCAGTCCCCATTCATTTAACTGAAGCTGGCTTTGGAGTTGGATTGGCTCTCCTACTTTAAACTCAAGCATATTATTTAAATACGACTCAGAATTTCTGTATTATATCAAAGAGCCATTGATATAAGACAGAAGAAATAAAATGAGGGACTGTTATCTGTGGATTTCTTTTTCTGAACAGTCTAATTTCCTCCAGGTTTTCCATCTTCCCTATTGTCACCTCTTCTGTATGCATACATATGAAAGTTAAAATATTTCTTTTTTAACATTAATGTTTGAGTTTTCCAGAGAACAAGGGATTTCCTGACAGCAATCTTCAACTGCTTCAGAAAGAGAATGAGGATCCACTTCCTTGACTTCACCTGATTCGACTGGAGGCATCTGACCTGCCACACATCATTGACTCCAGCTGACAAGCACTATCCTGAAACTGGCTTGAAACTACATAACTCTACACAACTCCGGACCAAGAAACGGAAATAGCACATCTTCTACAATCTGGCAGGAGGTTCAAGATGAGAGCTTCAATCAACACTAGAACCCCAGTCAGGAACTTCAATCAAGCTATACAGAGACTGTCTGATCTACTGAGATTTTGTTATACTAACATTTTTCTTTTCACAGGTCCCCATGAGATTATCATCGTCCCATCTCAGCAGGAAGTAGTTTTGAGAATTCCACGCCCCCTCTCCCTACTATTGATATTATAAGATAGTTTACACCTGTTAGTGTTAGTTTTCAATTATTTTAGAGTTGGGATTGGAAGGAGGTGTTCATATTTGGGTGTTTCTTTCAGATAAGTTTAGGTTTAGATACAAATTTGATACATTTTGTTCATGGACACAAGTTAGTTGTCCTTTTTTAGACTAAAAGGGGAATTGTAGGAGGAAGTCTGATGCCGCCATTAAACATGTGACTTATTAGAGGCGCATACAGATGAGGTAATAAAAGGGCGGTTTACCACACCGCTAACCACACCCACTTTAGGCAGGACTAAAGACGTATACGGCTGGACGTAAAGACGTATACGTACGTAGGCGGAACTGCGTCACTAGCCAGGCCCACTTTTGGCATGGCTAGGGGCGTTACGGGGGAAGGAATAAAAGACAGCACACAGGAAGTCTCAGTCTCTTTTCCTGGAGTTCGGCTTCCAGTTCGGCAGACGAAAACTCCTTGTCTCTTCTGGGTTTGGTATCTTGTGAGTAATTTCTACATTAAATACTTAGCTTTACTGTCAGTAATTGTGTGTTGCGTATCGTTACAGCGTCTGTTAAAGCCTACAACAAAGGATAGTTTGGATAATGGTTATCAATTTTTCCCGGAAAGGTGGTGACCAGGATGGCCCAATCATTGGAAGTGGCAGCCAAGGTTTGTATCTGTAGGGAAGTATAGGGAACAAGCAAAAACTCTGGATTTACACCAAAATGATTAACAGATATTTTTAATCCTTAAAGGGCAAGTTGGGCTATAGCATCTGGGTACCAATCAATAACCTTTTGAGGAGAAACACGTGGATGAATCCACAATAGTGGTCCATTCTGCCATAACACCGCAGTAGGCAACTTTCGTGTTTTGAACACACAAAGAGAAAAAGGTTGGGTCACATTGATGCGACATAATTGTGCCCCTTCAATGGATTTTTCCACTAATGCTAAAGCTGCCTCGGCAGCTGGTGTCAATACTCAGGGGGAAGTAATATGAGGATCCCCATCCAAGATATCGAACAGAGGTTTTAAATCAGCAGGGGGATCTTTAAAAATGGTCACAGCCAATTAATTTGTCCCAATAATCTTTGAAAATAATTTAATGTAATAAATCATCTTTATAAATTTTTAATTTTGGGGGTAAAATCTTATCTGGAAGAACAATGGAGCCTAAAAATTGGCCAGTATCAGTGAATTGAACCTTTTCAGAAGCTATTTGAATGCCCCAAAATTGTAGATTCTTAAGTAACAGCGGGTAGGCTTGTTCGAGGACCCTTACATCCTTGTGACACATAAGAACATCATCCATATAATGAATCACGAGTAACTGTGGAAAGCGCTCTCTTAATGGTCTAAGGGCCTCCTGTACATATAGTTGGCACATAGTAGGGCTGTTGACTATACCCTGAGGCAAAACCTTGCATTGAAACACTTATCGGGTTCCATATGATTAATAGAAGGAACAGTAAATGCAAAACGGGGTCTATCAGCAGGATAAAGTGGAATGGAAAAAAAGCAATCCTTAATATCTATAATCACTAAACTCTAATTTTTGGGTAGGGCAGAGAGTACGGGAAGCCCCTGTTGTACCGCCCCAAGAGGATACATTTGTTCATTGATAGCTCTTAAATCATGTAACAAGTGCCATTTTCCTGATTTTTTCTTAATGACAAAAATGGGGGTATTCCAAGGGGAGGTAGATGGCTCTATATGTCCCAAAGCTAACTGTTCTTTAACAAGTTTGGTCACAGCTTCCAATTTTTCAGAGGCTAGTGGCCACTGGGGAACCCATATTGGAGTCTCTGTCCTCCATGGTATAGGCCATGCTGCCCCAGTGGCGCCTAGGAAAAACCCAAGCCCCTTCTTCCTTGATTAGGAGTAGGAGCAATTGGTTCTACCCATCCCTGCTCTAAACGTCCCAGTCCCTTTCCAGCTTTATATCCCATTGTCTCCATCATATTGGCCGTTTGTGATGAATATTCATTTGTTAGGGTTAATCCCATGGCTTGCATAACGTCCCTTCCCCATAGGTTGACTGGTAGTGGGAGGACATAAGGAATAAATTGTCCCTCTTGGCCCTCTGAAGTTTTCCAACGGAGGATCGAGGAGCTAGTGGTCGGATGGGCATGATAACCCAACCCTTGCAGTGAATGTGATGCCTCAGTAATCGGCCAAGTTTTTGGCCACCAATGGGACGAAATTATACTTTTGTCAGCTCCTGTGTCTAAAATCCCTTCAAAGTGTTTGTCGTTTACCCAAAGGGAAAGTTTTGGTCGGTCTTGAAGACTAACAATCAAATAGGCCGAATCTTGACCTGAGGATCCCATCTGTTTATCTCCTGGCTTCTGATGAGTCTCGCCCGGAAGGAGTAATAGTTGAGCTATTTTACCTCCTTTGCTAATGGAAAAAAACCGTGTTTGGACAGAAGCATAAGGCTTGTATCTCAGAAGTATGTTGACCATCAATGATACCGGGTGGACAATAAGACCCTGTAATGTCAGGGATCCTCATCCTAGGAGGAGGCCTATGCTTCCTTGAGGTAAAGGAGTGAGTATTTGAACAGGAACGGGCTGTACGCCCATCTGGGGTATTAGTATGAAGTCGGAGGAGGCGTGCAAGTCCATTCTTGCTCCGTCTCCGGAGAAGTCTCATAGGTCGCTTTGATGAACCGGTTCCCATATTTTTGTGGGCTCTGGGAGCGGGGGCCCACTGTCCCGTTTTTTGAATTTTGGCTGTCAGGAGCTTCTAGCAGAGGGAAAACTCTGCCCTTTATGTCCCTCACCGAGCGGCATGCCTCAGCTCTGTGATAGCCCTTGCCGCAGCAGGAGCAAAGGGTAGGGGGAGCCCTCTCCTTTTCTGATGCCCTGCAATCCTTTTTAAGATGGCCTGGCTTTCCGCAGTTAAAGCATACCTTCTTTTCGGGTCCCTTAAAGGGACGTATCTGAGATTGTAAAATGGCGGCAGCTAATCCTGCATTAGTAAGAGGGCCCCCAAGCTCTCTGCAAACCCTGAGCCAATCTTGAAGTCCTTTATTCTTCCTGGGGACGATGGCTGCGCGGCATTCCTAAGTGGCTTGTTCAAAAATTAATTGCTCAATAAGAGGGGCGGCCTGTTCAGGATCACCGAAAATTCATCCTGCTGCCTCCGTCATATGGGCCTCAAAGTCTGAAAAAGATTCCTGTGTCCCTTGAATAATTTTTGTGAGCTAATTATTTAATTCCCCCTTTTTTGAAAGAGCCTTCCATGCTCTGATGGCTGTATCAGCAATTTGCCGATAGGCACCCCAGTGATAATCTGTTTGATTGGCAGCAAAGCGCCCCTGGCCTGTAAGTAAATCAAATGTCCATTGTTGTTGTTCTGGAGTTAATGCTATAGCATTAGCCCTGGCCTGCTCCTGGGCAGCCTCATACCATAGGGCTTTCCACTCCATGTATTGACCCATGCTAACAAGTGATGCCTTAGTGACTGTTTGCCAGTCAGCCGGGGTCATGGCCATCATGGCCAACCTATCCAATTGGGCCAGAGTGAAATTAGCTGTAACCCCATATTTTCTAACCGATTCTGCCAATTCCTTAATTTGAGCATACTCCATAGGGGCATGTACTCACCCTCCCTCTGTGCCTTCAAAGACAGGGTAGGCAAGTCGCAATTTCCTCTTTACCTCGTCTGGAAGAAAAGAGAAAGCCTTCGGGCGCATCTCATAAGGGGGAGGTGCCGAAGGTACCACCTGTGAGGAGGACATAGCACGTTTCTTTGTTTGCCTTTTATTATTTTGTGGTAGGTAATCAGTAGGATGATATCTCTCTTCCTCATACCTGGCTGCTTCTTCTTCCATATCATATTCCTCCTCTGGATCTAGATCGTCCCCTTCTGTGTTCTCTCCATTATCTGACTCATTGGAACTACTAAGATTTAAAGCTTCCAGTTCCTGAAAAGGGTATAAGCCTTCTCCCCTTTTTTGTTTATCTTCTAATGTCCCTCTTGGGGACAGTAAGGGCTCCCCCTTATCCTTAGATTTACTGGGGGGGTATCTTTCTTAGATACAACTGGTTTCTTTTTACGTGCACCTAACCTCTCACTACACTCGGTTTCTGACATGCTATCCTGAACTTCTTCAAGGACATCTCGTCCCTCTGCTACAGCCCATTGACAGTTTTCATCCTCTAGACAATTCTTAACAAGCTTCCAGATTGCCCTGGTCCCTTGTCTCAGGTCCCCTTCGATTAATTTCCTATCCAGATCTTTGCCTAATTTATTCCATGAAGCAATAGTCAAGGACCCTGAGCAGGCAAACCAAGGAGCTACCCGGTCTACCTCTTTAACAAAATTCTTTAATGTCTGGTGACCAATCTTTATGTCTCTTTGTTTAAGTACCGACTCCAGAGCAGTAATGACAGATTGAGAGGAGCCCATGATAAAAATAAACACCCGCAGCTTATCTACGTCTGACTTATGGGCACAAATGAAATGAAAGTAATGACCGCGCGCAGCTCTTTTATCTACAAGAGACTAAAGCACACAGTAAGGCACTGCCGCTTATTTACATCGGACTTAACACGCCTAATAATTGTAACGATGAAAACACAGGCTCCCCAAAAGAAAAATCAGAAGTGCTCCCAAAACAAGTACCAAGGCCTCAACACTACCTTCCCAGGGTGGCGAAAGTTCCAATCCAAAGTCCCAGAATGACATACCTCTCCGAGCGTAGTTACCTGCAGTTCTGAATCCTCCTTGAGTCCAAGGGGTCTCTGGCAGTGCTGATGATGTTGAAGTAGTTCCCGGGTTTTGGCACCAGATGTCCCGCGCTACCGTCTCGCCAGCCAGAAGGACACGGCACACTTAGGATCCTTCTGCAGAACAGCTTTAATGCGTCTTGAGAGGGAGAGCATAAGCTTACAGAGCGGACACCCCGGGGAGCGAAAAATCCAACCCTTATAAAGCCCAGCAGTCCCCGCCTCGGACGAGTCATCTCCTGACTGGCTCCTGCTCATCAGCCCATATGATGCCACGGGAGAGGCAGAGAGTAAGGGATGGAAAAGTACCAGGCACATATGCACTCTACTTGTTTGCAGGGCATAACGGCCGGATTTCGGCGCCATCTTGTAAAGGATAATGTAGGGGCAGCTCCCCACACTATAGTCATGAAAACAGCTTGGTATTGGCACAAAATTAGGCAGGTAGACCAATGGAACTGATTAATCCACACACCTATGAACACTTGATTTTTGACAAAGAAGCTAAAACTATACAATGGATAAAAGAAAGCATCTTCAACAAATGGTGCTGCCATAACTGGGTATTAGTATGCAGAAGACTGCAGATAGATCCATGTCTATCGCCTTGTCCACTACTTAAGTCCAAATGGATTAAAGATCTCAACCAAAATCAAACCATACTGAAACTCCACAGAGAAAGTGGGAGATACTCTTCAATGAGTGGTGCAGGAGACCAGTTCCTGAACATAACACCACTGGCACAGACACTGAGATTGGGTATGCTTCCATCAGGCAGTCCTGGGAGTTAGTAGGGGATATCATGGGTCGCTGCACAACATGACTAGTTTTAGACAAATTCGTGGGAACACCTGGAGAGCAGCCAATAGAGTCTGGCAAGAGACTTTTAGAGAGTCTTCCCCTTTATTGGAATTGGGGATACAGTGGGGTGGAAGAGAAGGGATCACTGTCTCAATGACCACTGGTAGTGCAGTCTGTCAGCCATCATTCCCTGGAACTAATTTCCTAGCTTCTCCCCAAATCCTCTCCATCTCCTGGTAAGTGAAGACAGCAAAAACTGCTGGTAGTCATCCCAAGTGTATAGGAAAGTGTGAAATATAGTTTCTAACAGAGAAATTGAACCTGTGGCTTCTCAGAGAATGGGGAAGTCTGGCTTCTCCAATTACAGATATCACTTCTAGTGAAGGGGTGAATACCCAATAGGGCTCCTGTTTTGGGTCTGGTTTCCCCCTTGTTGGGCATGCTATATGGGAGGGGCCTGCAGCAAAGGTAGGACTATGGCCCCGGGCTTTCAGAGGGGAAGAGTGGTAAGATGCCCCAGAGTGGATATGGGGGAGGGTGAAGAGAGGGAATTAGTGTTGGAGGAGGAGGCCAGCTTGTCCTTAACCATAAGCGGCTTTGGGTAAACAGATGATGGGGTAGGATGTGAGGACTAGTGTGCCTTTGTGTTTGTTGCACATGGTGGCTCATAAGGTGGGAGTCGGGCCTCCTCCTTGGGGGATGCAAGATAGTAGCCATAGGTTTAAAAAGAAAGACAATAAGCATCCCCGTTGATTGGTCACACAGGTGAGGGGAGAGCCACTTCGGGGATCTGCCAAGAGGAGCACACAGTTCACTATATAACACATCTGGTCCAAGTGTTCAGGGTGGGCAAGCATCATTGCATAACTATAAAGGAAATAGAGTAAAGGTCCCCTGTGGAAGTAAGCACTAAAATTTTGGGTTGTGGCGCCATTTTGGGGACCAAAAAGGGAGGAACTTGGATGCAGTATGGTTCCTGGGGTTGGAGGGAGCCAGGAAACCTCTCAGCCTTTCTCTGGCACACTCAGTGGAAGAGGCTACTGGGTCAGACCTTCAGACTCCTGCCAGGGGAATGGCTGAAGCTGTCAGGAGCCTAAAGAAACCACAACTGTGTCAGTCTTCAGACTTCTGCTGGGGAAGAGGCTGATGTATTTTAAAATTCAGCTGAAGGGATGACTGACCAGGGCTTCCAGGCTTACACAGAGAAACTGTTACAGGCTCTGCTGGGGAGGCAGCTGAGTCACCTGGCCTCCATGTGCCCCTGCTCCGGAAGTCAGCCTGCGAATGATCCCTTCTATCTGGCTCTGATCTGGACTGGAGAATGTGTTATTTTCTCTTTGTGTGGTGAACTGTTTTTCGAGTGGCATTCTTAGCAGGAAGGTAAGTAACTCCAAATTGCCCTTGGAAGTCCCCAAAACCTACCAGAATCATTAAGCTTCTCCCTGCCAGAGTTGGCAATAAAAGCTGAGAATCCTTCTCAGAAGAGCAGAACCAAAGGCAATGATGACTGTGAGAGCACACAAGCTGGCTAGGAGAAGCTGCCTAGCTGGTGTTTAGACCAACTGGAAACAACATATTAAAATCTGTTGAGTTGCCTGCAGGTTATGCAGGGTACTCCAGGCTCCCAGCTTTTGTGATCTGCCTCCCATGATGGAATGGGCTGTGGTGGTGCAGCTGTCTCTGAGTCATGTGTGCTCTTGTAAGTTACCCACAGCCATATTACTGCAAGCAGTCCCACATAAAAACTCATTGATTCACCAAGTTGTACTTTGTGGTGTCTGTACTTTGTATCTCATGGGATCTTTATTGGAATGAACAGATAAGTGTTTTGCATCTCCCCAGGAAAAGTCCTTGCACTATTCCTTGGGCCTTCTTGGGTGAAGTTAGCCTCTTCAGACTAAAATTTTCCTTCTTGTCACTTTTATAGAGAAGAATAAGTGGGGAAAATCTGCTTTTTAAAATTTTAGTCATGAATGTTTTCTTTTTTTATCAATTGTGATTGATACCTTTGCTGGTTTGATAATCCCTATTGCATAGTCAGGATTTGTTCTAGTAGCCCTGCCTTTATATAGTGACATTCTCTTTTTCCTCAAAAATATTTGGCACCCTTTTTTGTACATTTAGTGCTTTAAATATTATGTGTCATGTGGATTTTATCTTCTGGTTCTCTCTCTCTCTCTCTCTCTCTCTCTCTCTCTCTTTCTCTCTCGTTTGTTGTTCTGCATGCCTCTTGTACCTTGATAGGGAGCTATTTCTTTATAATGAGCAGATTTTCTTCTCTGATTTTGTTTAGAAAGTTTTCTTTGCCTTTGACCTGTTTCTCTTCTCCTTCCTTTACACTAATTATTCATACATTTAGCATTTTAAGATACTTATATGCAATATAAATCATATGTATTTGTAAGCTTTTAACTTTTAATGTTCAGCAAATATAAAATCATTCTGTGGTGTTTTGAATGAAAATGTCTCCTGTAGGGTCACAGGGAATGGCAATATTTGAAAGAATTAAGACATGTTTCATTGTTTGAGCAGGTATGACCTAATTGGAGGAAGTGTGTCACTGGGAGTGGGCTTTGAGGCTTCAAACCAAAACAGGAAATATATACTGTGTAGTTCAATGTGGTACCCTAAGGTAAGCACATATCAAGTATATTGCCCACAATTTTCAAATTAGACTTACTGTAGAAATACAGGGTTAATTTACAGACACAAAAAGACAAACATGGTATGTACTCACTCATATATGGATTTTAGATATGGATCAGCCTACAATCCCAGTGCTGGTGTGTCTGGGAAACAAGGAGGTTCCCAAGAGAGATGCAAGATACCCGAGAGAAGTGGAACGAGGCAAGATCTCCTGAGCATATTGGGAACATCGGGGGAAAGGAGAGGGAACCAAGAAAAATAAAAGGTGATAAGAGGAGGGGAGTAAAAAGCATTGGGGAGCAGGAAGGTTGAGTCGAGGTAAGAATAGAGGAGAGCAGGATAAGAGACACCATAATAGATCGAGACATTGTAGGCTTGAGGCATGAGCTGACTCTAGTGAGATCTCCAGAGATCTACAAGGATAACACCATCTGGCAAACTAAGCAATAGTGGAGCAACTAAATTAATTGCTGCTCCTTGATGGTAAGGTTGATGACTACCTTATATGCCATCCTAGAACCTTCATCCAGGGATTGATGGAAGCAGAGACAGATACCCACAGCTAATCACTGAACAGAACTCCTGGAACATATTGACAGAGATGGAGAAGTGATGAGCAAAGAGGTCAAGACCATGATGTTGAAACCCACAAAGATAGCTGACCAGATAAGGGGGAACTCCTGAATCCCAGACTGATGGCCGAGAGACCAAGAGTAGACTGATACAGACTCCATGAATGTACTGCCAGGGAGGAGGCCACAGATATCACTGGGGCCTTGGATAGTAGAACAGTGTTCACCATGGTTTTTGAATGAGCTTTGGGAGTCCACTCCAAATAGAGGGATAAAAGAGTGGGTATGAAGACAGAATCCATCCTTCTGCTGCATACAAGACACACCTCAATTTCAAAGACAGACATTACCTCATCGTTAAGGGTTGGGAATACCTCTTTCAATCAAATGGACATAAGAAGAAAGCAGGTGTAGCTATCCTAATATCTAATAAAATAGGCCTCAAACTAAAATTAATCAAAAGAGATGAAGAAGATCTTTTCATATTCATCATAGGAAAAATCCATCAGGAAGAAGTCTCAATTCTGAACTTATATACCCTAATATAAAGGCATCGATATTCATAAAACAAAAATTATTAGAACTCAAATCACCCATTAAACCCCACAAATTCACAGTGGGAGAATTCTATAACCCCTTCTCACCACTGGACAGGTCCACCACACAAACTTAACAAAGAAACAATGAAACTAACAGAAGTCCTGACCAAATTGTGCTTAACAGACATGTATAGACCATTCCACCCAAACAAAAAGAATATAACTTTTCTTATCACTACAAGGAACCTTCTCTGAAATCAAACACATACTTGGAATAAAACAAACCTCAACAGATACAAAAAAATTGGAATAGCCCCCTGTATCTTGACAGACCACCGCGGCTTAAAATTAGAATTCAACATTAACACAAATTGCAGAAACCTTACAAACTCATGGAAATTGAACAATGCTCAATTGCATCACCCCTGGTGAAAGAAGAAAAAGAATTCAAATACTTCCTAGAATTCAATGAAAATGAAGGCACAACATATCAAAAACTTTGGGATTCTTTGAAAGCAGTTCTAAGAGGAAAATTTATAGCACTAAGTGCACCATGAAGAAACTGGAGAATTGTCACACTAGAGAATTTACAGAACACCTGAAGATTCTACAACAATAAGAAGCAAACTCATCCAGGAAGTGTAGACACCAGGAAATAATCAAATTAAGAGCTGTAATCAATAAAGTAGAATCAAAGCAAACAATATAAAGAATCAAAGAAACAAAGAGTTGGTTCTTTGAGAAAACCATCAAGATAGACAAAAGTTTATCCAACCTAACCATAAGAGAGAGACAGATCATGCTAATTAACAAAATCAAAAATGACAAAAAGGGACATAACAAAAGACACTGGGGAATTCCAAAGAATCATCAGGTCATACTTTGAAAAACTACTTCAATGAATTGGAAAATTTAAAGGAAATAGATGATTTCCTCGATAGATATCACTTATCAAAATTAAATCAAGAACTGATTCATAAACCCTAAAGAAATAGAAGCAGCCATAAAAATCTTCCAACCAAATGCAGTCCAGGGACAGAAGGCTTCAGAGCAGAATTCTACCAAAAATTCAAAGAATAGCTAATAACAATATTCTTCAAATTGTTCCACACAGTAGAAGCAGAAGAATCACTACCAAACTCTTTTTATGAGGCTACAATTACCATAGTACGCAACCCACACAAAGACACAAACAACATAGGGAATTACAGACCAACCTCCCTCATGAACATTGATGCAGCAATACTCAATCAAATACTGGCAAGTTGAATCCAAGAATACATCAGTAAAATAATCCACATCCCAGGAATGCATGAATGGTTCTACATATGAACATACTTTAATGTAATCCACCATATAAACAATCTGAAAAAGAAAAACCACATGATCATCTCACTAGATGCTTAAAAGTCCTTTGACAAAATCTAACACTCCTTCATGATAAAGGTCTTGGAGAGATCAGGGATAACAGGAACATACCTAAAAATAATAAAAGCAAAATACAGCAAAACGACAGCCAACATCAAACTAAATGGAGAGAAACTCAAGGCAATTCTTCCAAAATCAGGAACATGACAAGGCTGCCCACTCTCTCAATATTTCTTCAATGTAGTACTTGAATTTCTAGCCATAGCAATAACACAACCAAAGGAGATCAAGGGGATAAAAATTGGAAAGGAAGAGGTCAACCATTCACTATTTGCAGATGATATGTTAGTCTATGTAAGCGACCCAAAGAATTCCATCAGGAACCTCCTACAGCTGAAAAACACCTTCAGTAAAGTGGCAGGATACAAAATTAACTTAAAAATCATTAGCTCTACTATATATAGTCAATAAAGGGGATGAGAAAGAAATCAGAGAAACATCGCCCTTTAAAATAGCCACAAACACCACAAAATATCTAGGGATAACTCTAACCAAGAAGGTGAAAGACCTGTATAACAAGAACTTTGAGTCTTCAATGAAAGAAACTAAAGAAGATACCAGAAAGTGGAAATATCTCCCATGCTCTTGGATAGGTAGGATTAACAGAGTAAGAATGGCAGTCTTACCAAAAGCAATCTACAGATTCAATACAATCACATCAAAATATCAGCACAGACCTTTAAAGGACAATCTTCAACTTTATATGGAAAAGCAAAAGACCCAGGATAGCCAAAATAATCCTGTACAATAAAAGAACTTAGGGAGGTATCACCATCCCTGACTTCAAGCACTATTATAGAGCTATAGTCCTGAAAACAGCTTGGGATTGGTACAAAAACAGTGAGGTAAACCAATGGAATCAAATCGAAGACCCTGATATCAACCCATACACCTTTGAAGACCTGATCTTTAACAAAAAAGCTAAAACTATTCAATGGAAAAAAGAAAGCATCTTCAACAAATGGTGCTCAAGTAACTGGATCCTGGCATGTAAAAGAAAGTAGACAGATCCATACCTGTCACCATGTACAAAACTTAAGTCCAAATGCATAAAATACTTCAACATCAATCCAGCCATACTGAACCTCTTAGAAAAAAGTGGGAAGTCCTCTTGAATGAATTGGTCCAGGAGACTGCTTCTTGAATATAACATCAGTAGCACAGACACTGAGATTGACAATTAATAAATGGGACCTCCTGAAACTGAGAAGCTTCTATAAGTCAAAGGACACAGTCAACAAGAAAGAATGACATTACACAGAATGGGAAAAGATATTCAAAAACCCCACAGGACAAAAAGAAGCAAACTCACCCAGGAATAGATGCCAGGAAATAAGCAAATTGAGGGATGAACTCAATCAAGTAGAAACTAAGAAAACTATACAAAGAATCAATGTAAAAAAGAGTGGGTTCATTGAGTAACTCAACAAGATAGACAAACCTTCATCCAAACTCATGAAACTGGCAGAATGTGAACATGCAAATTGACAAAACTAGAAATGAAAAAGGGAACATAACACCAGACCCTGAGGAAATCCCATGAATCATCAGGTCATACTTTAAAAACCTGTACTCAAAAAATTCAAAAATTTAAAGGAAATGGACAATTTTCTGGATACATACCACCTACCAAAATTAAATCAAGAACCGATAAGCAATTTAAATAGACCTATAGCCCCTATGGAAATAGAAGCAGTCATCAAAAGTGTCCCAACCAAAAAAAGCGCATGGCCAGATGGCCTCAGTGCAGAATTCTACCAGAAATTCCAAGAACAGCTTATTCAAATTCTCCTCAAAGTATTCCATGCAATAGAAGCAAAAGGGTCTTTACCAAACTCTTTCTATTAGTCTTCAAAAACCTTGATACACAAGCCACACAAAGACAAAGCTAAGAAAGAGAACTTCAGACTAATATCCATCATGAGCATTGATGCAAAAATACTCAATAAAATACTGGCAAATCTGATCCAAGAACACATCAAAACAATCATTCACCACGATCAAGTAGGTTTCATCCCAGGGATGCAGGGATGGTTCAACATACAAAAATCCGTCAATTTACTCCACCATATAAACAAGCTGAAAAACAAAAATCACATGATCATCTCACTAGATGCTGGAAAAGCCTTTGACAAAATCCAACACCCCTTCATGATAATTGTCTTGGAGAGATCTGGGATAACGGGAACATACCTAAACACAATAAAAGCTATATACAGCAAACCAACAGCCAACATCATGTATGTGTTCGATTTTTGAAAAGGTTCCATGTGGTGGTGAGAAGAAGGTATATTCTTTTTTATGTGGATGAAATATTCTATAGATGTCTGTTAATTCCAGTAGGATCATTACGTCTATTAGACCCTTTGCTTCTTTTTTGAGTTTCTGTCTAGTATTCCTGTATAATGTTTAGAGTGGGGTGTTGAAATCTCACACTATAAGTGTGTGGGGGCTTTATAGGTGATTTACGTTTTATTAATGTTTCTTTTCTGAATGCTGATACCTTTGTATTTGGGGCATAGATGTTCAGAATTGAAACTTCATCTTGCTGGATCTCGCCTGTGATGAGTATGTAATGACCTCCATCATCTCTTTTGATTGATTTCATTTTAAAGTCTAATTTGTTAGATAATGGGATTGCTACCCCTGCTAGTTTCTGGCTCCATTTGATTGGAAAATCTTTTACGAACCTTTAACTCTCGGGTAATGTCTGTCTTTGAGGGTGAGGTGTGTTTCTTGTATGCAGCAGAAGCATGGGTTCTGTTCGAATCCATTCTGCTAGCCTGTGTCTTTTTATGGTTGAGTTAACGCCATTAATGGTAAGCGATATGAACGACGATTTACTGCTCATTCTTCTTTGATTTGGAATGGTTGTTGGTGGTGGAATTATGTGTGGAATTTCACCCCTTTGTTCTTTTGGCTGTTGGTAGAGTGGGATTCTCAAATGCCTATGTTTTTCTGGTTGTAGTTAACTTCATTGGGTTGGAGTTTTCCTTCCAGAACTTTCTGTGTTGCTGGATTATTGGATACATATTGCTTGAATCTAGGTTTGACATGGAATATCTTGTTTTCTACATCTATAGTGATTGAGAGCATTGCCGGGTATAGGAGTCTCGGCTGCCATCATGGTCTCTTCGTGTTAGTAGAATATCTATCCAGGACCTTCTTGCTTTCAGAGTTTTCATGGAAAAGTTAGGTGTAATTCTGATAGGTTTGCCTTTATATGTTACTTGGCCTTTTTCCTTAGCTGCTCTTAATATTCTTTCTTTATTCTGTATATTTGAGTTCTTGATTTTTATGTAGCAAAGGGATTTTTTTTTGTGATCTACTCTATTTGGTATGTAAGCTTCTTGCACCTTCATTGGCATGTCTTTCTTAAGGTTGGGAAAGTTTTCTTCTTTGATTTTGTTGAGTATGTTTTCTGCCACTTTGAGTTGGTTTTCTTCACCTTCTTCTATTCCTATTATTCTTATGTTTGGTCTTTTCATGGTGTCCCATATTTCATCGATGTTTTGTTTTAAGGATTTGTTGGACATCAAATTTTCACTGGTTGATGAATCCATTTCTCCTAGTGTATCTTCCATCTCTTGTATTCTGTTGGTAATGCTTGTATCAATAGTACCTGACCATTTGCCCATCTTTTCTATTTCCAGGTTTTCTTCAGATTGTGTTTTTTTATTGTCTCTATTTCATTTTTAAACCCTTGCACTGTTTGAATTTTTTCCTGCAATTTTCGTTTTATCTTTTCATCCATTTGTTGCATTTTATGAATTTTTTGGTTTGCCTTTTCTTCCATTTCTTGTACTTTTTGTCTGTTTTCTTCTTCAATTTTTTTGGTTTGTTTTTTCTTCCATTTCCTGCCTTTTGTGGTTTCTTTTTCTTCCATTTCTTGCACTATTTGGTTTGTTTTTTCATCCATTTCTTTCAGGGATTTTGCTATATCCTCTTTTAGTGCCTTTATCATTTTAATGAAGGTGTTTTAAGGTTATTACCTTCTGCTTCACTTGCATTGGAATGTTGGAGTGTTACTGGTGTGGAATCTCTAGAATCTGGCGGTGTCATATTTGTTTTTCTCTTGCTGAGTGTGTTTTTGTATTGTCTCTTTCCCACCTCTTCTTCTAGTGGGTGCAGGAAGAGCCCCTTACTGGTCTGATGTTTAGGGGACCAGAGTTCTCTTTCGGTGGGTACTAGCAAGTCCAATAATCTGGTAGTTCTTCTATTCCTTGTCGTAGTTCTGGTCCCATGTGTGGAGAAGAAGACCAGGAATCTGGGGTGCTTAGCCTCCCACCTGGTCCCCTGGTAACTTTTCTGGAAGAGAAGCTTTGGGATCTGGGTTGCACCCAAGATGGAAAGCTCTGTGTGGCTTGTTTACCTGGATCTGCTGGTTTCCTAGTCTCCTTGGTGGAAGAGGAGACCTGGAATCTGGGGTGCTTGGCTCCTGCTGGGATTGGAAGTTTTGTGCAGTTCCCAGACAATTCCCAGGCACTGGAATGCAGGCCCAGATGCAGGGCCTGTTTTACCTGGTCCCACCAGATCAGCTGGTCACCTGGTCTGCTTGTTGGAAGAGAAGCCTTGGGATCTGGTGTGTTTGGCTCCTCCCAGGAGTTACTGGAAGGCACGGCGGGCAACAATTCCTCTCTTAGGCATATATCCAAAAGATTCACATTCATACAACAAGAACAACTGTTCCTCTATGTTTTTAGCAGCACTATTTGTAATATTCAGAATCTTGAAGAAATCTATATGCCCCTCAATTGAAGAGAGGATAGAGAAAATGTGGTACCTTTACCACAATTGAATAATGTTCAGCAGAAAAAAATGGAATCTTGAAATTGCAGGCAAATGGATGACACTAGAAGAAAACATCCTGAGTGAGGTAACCTAGTCACAAAATGTCAAACATGATATGTACTCACACATATATGGATTTTAGACATCCATGAGGGGAGTGCCAGTCTACAATCCCACTGCCAGAGAGGCTGGGAAACTGGAAGAACCCTAAGAGAGATATACATGATATCTCAGAGAAGGTAGAATGAAGCACTGACTCCTGAGCAGATTGGTAGCACAGGGTAGGGAAGAAAAAGGAAGCCAGGAAAAAGAGGGGGAGAGAAGAGGAAGGGAGAGGAGGATATGGGGGAGCAAAAGTTTGTGTTGGGGGAAGAATAGAGGAGAGAAGGGTGTGAGATACCACAATAGAGGGAGTCATTCTAGGTTTGAGGGAAGACCTGACACTAGTGAGATCTGCAGCGATCTACAAGGATGACACTGACATGAAAACTAAGCAGTAGTGGAGAGACTACTTTAAATGCCCCTCCCTAATAATGATTTTAACGAATCTCTTACATACAATCCTAGGACCTTCATCTAGTGACAGACGGAAGCAGATGCAGACTCCCACAGCTAAACAATGAACTGAACTCCTAGAACCCAGTGACAAAGAGGGAGGAGTGACAAGCAAAGGGGTTAAGACCGGGCTGGTGAAACCCAGAAAAACAGCTGATCTGAACAAGGGGGAGAATTTGGACCCCCCATGATGGCTGAGAGGTCAGCATGGGACTGATCCAGACCTCCTTAATGTGGGTGTCAGCGAGAAGGCCTACGCAATATATGGAGTTTTGGGGTAGTACATCTAAATTTATCCCTGGAACACAAATGGACTTTGCAGACCCATCCCACAAGGAGGGATGCTTTGTCAATCTGGACAATTTGGGGAGGGCCAAACAGACTCTAGACTCTAGAGATCTCCCATGGAGGGCCTTACTCTCCCTAGGAAATGGAGTGGGGATTACATGAGGGCTGGGGGTGGATGGTGGTTGGAGTGGGCATGGAGGGGAAAGAGAGGGAGCTGGGACTGACATGGGGAGCAAGCTTTTTTTCTAATTTAAATATATAATAAAAAAGTGTACAAAATAAAAAAATGAATAAAGTATTTCATATTGTGATTGCATGTATGTTATTAGTAAATATTTTATATGTCCTGAATAAAGAATCTAGAATAAAATGAACATGGAAATTGAAGATGAACATACAGTAAGTACTTTTCCTAATATTTACTATCATAGTGCTACTGTTTCATTTCCCACTGGAAATGTATGGGAAATGCAGTCTCTCATGTGAGACAATGCCTTACAGTTTCCATTCTTTGCACTTTATCCATGTTAGGGAGTATGAAGTAGTATGTTCTTGTATTTTAATGTGAATTTTCTTAGTGTCTTTGGAAATTAAATATATGAGTAACACTATGTATTTCCTTTGTATTCATATTACATTTTAAAAATTGTCTCTATGGCCTCCAGCTGTTCCTCCAGCAGCATCAGGCAAACAGGCCGGCTTCCCGGCCTGTGTTCCAGTGCCTGCAGATCGCCTGGGAACTGCACAGAGCTCCCAATCCCGGCGGGAGCCAAGCACCCGAGACTCTAGATCTTCTCTCCCACCAACGAGACCAGGAAACCAGAGGAGGCAGGGAGACCAGGGGAGTAGCTGTTACAGATCAGGTCCAACAGGACCCAGCATAGAGTCCAGGGGACAAGGTAGGAGGCTAAGTGCCCCAGAGTCCTGTTCTTCTTCTCCAACCATGGGACCAGCATTTGGACAAGGAATAGAAGAACCACCAGATTATTGGACTTGCTAGCACCCACCAAAAGGGAACTCTGGTCCCCAGACCAGTAAGGGGCTCCTTCTGCACCCACTAGAAGAAGATATGGGAAAGAGACAATAGAAAAACACAGTCAGCAACAGAAAAACAAATATGACACCGCCAGATTCTAGAGACCCCACACCAGCAAGACCCCAACATTCCAATGTGAACGAAGCAGAAGAGAACGACCATAAAAGCACATTCATTAAAATGATAGAGGCCCTAAAATGAGATATAGGAAAATCCCTCAAAGAAATGGAAGAAAAAACAAACCAAAAAATGCAAGAAATGGAAGAAAAAACAAACCAAAAAATGCAAGAATTGGAAGAAAAACAAACCAAAAAAGGCAGGAAATGGAAGAAGAAATGAAGCAAAAAATGCAAGAAATGGAAGAAAAAAACAAAGCAAAAATGCAAGAATTGGAAGAAGAAACATACTAAAAAAGTCAGGAAATGGAAGAAGAAACAAAGCAAAAAATGCAAGAAATGGTAGAAAAAACAAAGCAAAAAATGAATAAAATGGAAGAAGAAACAAACCAAAAAAGGCAGGAAATGGAAGAAGAAACAAAGCACAAAATTCGGGAAATGGAACAAAAAGCAAACCAAAAAACGCAAGAAATGGAAGAAAGAACAAACCAAAAAAATTCATAAAAGGCAACAAACGGACGAACAGATAAACAGAAAATTGCAAGAAACAATGCAAACGCTGCAAGGGTTGAAAACTGAAATAGAGACACTAAAAAAAACACAATCTGAAGAAAGGCAGAAAATAGAAAAGCTGGACAAACAGTCAGGCACTACCAATACAAGCATTACCAACAGAATAGAAGAGATGGAAGAGAGAATCTCAAGTGTTGAAGATACACTAGGAGAAATGGATTTATTAACCAAAGAAAACCTTATATCCAACAAATCCTTAAGACAAAACATCCACGAAATATGGGACACCATGAAAAGACCAAACCTAAGAATAATAGGTATAGAAGAAGGAGAAGAAATCCACCTCAAAGGGGCAGAAGGCATATTCAATAAAATTATAGAAGAAAACTTTCCTAAGCTTAAGAAAGACATGCCAATGAAGGTACAAGAAGCCTACAGAACACCAAATAGAGTGGGCCACAAAAAAACATCCCCTCGCCACATAATAATCAAGACCCCAAACATACAGAATAAAGAAAGAATATTAAGAGCAGTTAAGGAAAAATGTCAAGTAACATATAAAGGCAGACCTATCAGAATTACACCTGATTTCTCCATGGAAACTCTGAAAGCCAGAATGTCCTGGATAGATATTCTACCTACACTAAGAAACCATGGATGCCAGCCCAGACTACTATACCCGGCAAAGCTCTCAATCACTATAGACAGAGAAAACAAGATATTTCATGACAAAACTAGATTCAAGCAATATGTGTCCACTAACCCAGCCCTACAGAAAATTTTGGAAGGAAAACTCCAACCCAAGGAAGCTAACTACAACCAGAAAAACATAAGCATTAGAGAATCCCTCTCTACCAACAGCCAAACGAACAAAGGGGTGAAATTCCACACATAATTCCACCACCAACAACCATCGCAAATCGAAGAAGGATGAACAATCAGTGGTCATTAATATCCCTCAATATTAATGGCCTTAACTCACCCATAAAAAGACACAGACTAGCAGAATGGATTCGAAGACAGAACCCTTCCTTCTGCTGCATACAAGAAACACACCTCACCCTCAAAGACAGACATTACCTGAGAGTTAAAGGTTGGGAAAAATTTTTCCAATCAAATGGACCCAAGAAACAAGCAGGGGTAGCAATCCTAATATCTAACAAACTAGACTTTAAAATAAAATCAATCAAAAGAGATGAAGGAGGTCATTACATACTCATCACAGGTGAAACCCACCAAGAGGAAGTGTCTATCCTGAACATCTATGCCCCAAATACAAAGGCACCCACATTCGTTAAAGAAACATTATTAGAACTTAAATCTCATCTAAAACCCCACACAGTTATAGTGGGAGATTTCAACACACCACTCTCACCACTAGACAGGAATACCAGACAGAAACTCAACAAAGAAGCAAAGGGTCTAATAGAAGTAATGACCCAGCTGGGATTAACAGATATCTATAGAACATTTCATCCACATAAAAAAGAATATACCTTCTTCTCACCACCACATGGAACCTTCTCAAAAATCGACCACATACTTGGCAACATATCAAACCTCAGCAGCTACAAAAAAATTGGAATAACTCCATGCATCTTATCAGACCACCATGCTTTAAATTAGAATTCAACAACAACACAAATTGCAGAAAACCTACCAACTCATGGAAATTGAATAATGCTCAACTGCACCATCCCTGGGTCAAAGAGGAAATAAAAAAAGAAATTAAAGATTTCCTTGAATTCAATGAGAATGAAGACACAACATACCCAAACCTATGGGACACTTTGAAAGCAGTGCTACGGGGGAAGTTCATAGCACTAAGTGCTCACATGAAGAAACAGGAGAACAGTTATACAAGAGAATTAACATCACAGCTGAAAGCTCTAGAACAAAAAGAAGCAAACACCCCCAGGAGGAGTAGACGCCAGGAAATAATCAAATTGAGGGCTGAAATCAATAAAGTAGAAACCAGGAAGACAATACAAAGAATCAATGCAACGAAGAGTTTGTTTCTTGAGAAAATCAACAAGATAGACAAACCTTTGTCCAAACTTACCAAAGAGCAGAGAGTGAACACGGAAATTAACAAAATCAGAAATGAAAAAGGGGACATAACAACAGACTCTGAGGAAATCCAGAGAATCATTAGGCTATACTTTGAAAACCTGTACTCCACAAAATTCGAAAATTTAAAGGAAATGGATGACTTCCTGGACAGCTATTATTTCCCAAAACTAAATCAAGAAAAGATAATCAATTTAAGTAGACCTATAACCCCTATGGAAATAGAAGCTGTCATCAAAAGTCTCCCAACCAAAAAAAAGTCCAGGTCCAGATGGCATCAGTGCAGAATTCTACCAGAAATTCAAAGAAAAGCTTATACCATTTCTTCTCAAAGTGTTCCACACAATAGAAGCAGAAGGGTCTTTGCCAAACTCTTTCTATGAGGCTTCAATAATCTTGATCCCCAAGCCACACAAAGATACAACTAAGAAAGAGAATTTCAGACCAATATCCCTCATGTACTTTGATGCAAAAATACTCAATAAAATACTGGCAAATCGGATCCAAGAACACATGAAAACAATCATTCACCACGATCAAGTAGGTTTCATCCCAGGGATTCAGGGATGGTTCAACATACGAAAATGCATCAACGTAATCCACCATATAAACAAGCTGAAAAACAAAAATCACATGATCATCTCACTAGATGCTGAAAAAGCCTTTGACAAAATCCAACACTCCTTCATGATGAAGGACTTGGTGAGATCTTGGATAGCAGGGACATACTTAAACATAATAAAAGCTATATACATTAAGCCAACAGCCAACATCAAACTAAATGGACAGAAACTCAACACAATTCCTCTAAAATCAGGAACAAAACAAGGCTGTCCACTCTCTCCATACCTTTTCAACATGGTACTTGAAGTTCTAGCTATTGCCATACGAAAACAAAGGGGGATCAAGGGGATACAAATTGGGAAGGAAGAGGTCAAACTTTCACTGTTTGCAGACGATATGATATTTTACATCAATGACCCAAAGAACTCTACCAGGGAACTCTTAAAGCTGATTAACACCGTCAGCAATATGGCATGCTACAAAATCAACTCAAGAAAATCAGTAACCCTACTATATACAGATGATAAAATGGCTGAATGAGAAATCAGTGAAAAATCACCCTTTACAATTGCCACAAACAACATAAAATACCTTGGGGTAACGCTAACCAAACAAGTGAAAGACCTTTATTGTAAGGACTTTGAATCTTTAAAGAAAGAAATTAAAGATGCCCTCAGAAAATGGAAAGATCTCCCATGCTCTTGGATAGGTAGGATCAATGTAGTAAAAATGGCAGTCCTGCCAAAAGCAATCTACAGATTCGATGCAATCCCCATTAAAATCCCAGAACAATTCTTCAAGACCTTGGAAGAACAATAATCAATTTTGTATGGAAAAACAAAAGACCCAGGATAGCCAAAACAACCCTGTTCAACAAGGCAACATCCGGAGGCATCACCATCCCCGACCTCAAGCTCTATTACAGAGCTATAGTCCTGAAAACAGCTTGGTATTGGCACAAAAACAGCCAGGAAGACCAATGGAATCGAATTGAAAACCCAGGTATTAACGCACACATGTACGAACATCTGATCTTTGACAAAGAAGCTAAAAATATACAATGGAATAAAGAAAGCATCTTCAACAAATGGTGCTGGCTGGCATAATTGGAGACTGGCATGTAGAAGAATGCGGATCGATCCATGTTTATCGCCACGCACAAAACTTAAGTCCAAATGGATCAAAGACCTCATCATAAATCCAGCCACACTGAACCTCTTAGAAGAGAAATTGGGTGGTACCCTTGAACGAATTGGTACAGGAGACAGCTTCCTGAACAAAACACCAGTAGCACAGACAGTAACATCAAAAATTAATAAATGGGAACTACTGAAACTGAGAAGCTCCTGTAAGGCAAAGGACACAGTCCTCAAGACAAAAAGGCAGCCCACAGAACGGGAAAAATATTCACTAATCCCACATCTGACAGAGGGTTGATCTCCAAAATTTACAAAGAACTCAAGAATCAAGTCTCCAAATCATCAAAAGACTCTATTAAAAAGTGGGCTGCAGAACTAAATAAAGAGTTTTCAATAGAGGAGTCTAAAATGGCTGAGAGGCACTTGAGAGAGTGCTCAACATCCTTAGCCATCCGGGTAATGAAAATAAAAACAACTCTGAGATACCATCTCACTCCTGTCAGAATGGCTAAAATCAAAAACACCAATGACAATTTATGCTGGAGAGGATGTGGTGAAAGGGGGACACTCCTCCATTGCTGGTGGGAGTGCCAACTGGTTCAGCCACTTTGGAAATCAGTATTGAGATTCCTCAGAAAAATGGGAATAAACCTACCACAAGACCCAGTAACCCCACTCTTAGGCATATATACAAAAGATGCCCATTCATACAACAAAGAAGTCTGTTCCACTATGTTCATAGCAGCTTTATTTGTAATAGCCAGAACTTGGAAGCAACCTAGATGTCCCTCACCCGAAGAGTGGATAGAGAAAATGTGGTACATCTACACAATGGAGTACTATTCAGCAGAAAAAATAATGGAATCCTGAGATTCACAGGCAAATGGATGACACTAGAAGAAACCATCCTGAGTGAGGTAACCCAGTCACAAAAAGAGAAACATGGCATGTACTCTCTCATATATGGATTTTAGACATAGATCTGGGGAGTGCCAGCCTACAATCCTATGGCCAGAGAGTCTGGGAAACAGAAACTTCATTTAGTGGCTGATTGAAGAAGAGGCAGACTCCCTTGGTTAAGTACTGAGCTGAACTCAAGAAAGCCAGTAACAGAGAGGGAGGACTGATGATCAAAGGGATCAATACTGGGCTGGTTTAATCCCCAGAAACAGCTGACCAGACAAAGGTTAACTCTTGAATCCCAGGCATCAGCCTGGGTATCCGGCAAGGGACTGATCAAGACCCCCTGAATCTGGGTGTCAGTGAGGAGGCCTAGGGAATCTATTGAGCCTTGGGCAGCAGATCAGTACCCATCCCAAGTATACACGCGGACTTTGGACTCCCATAGAACAATGTGAGGCGCACTCTCACCCTGAACTCTTGGGGAAGGGTCTAGGCCCTGCCCTATATGAAATGACAGACTATGGCTACCCCCATGGAAGGCCTCACCCTCCCTGGGGGAATGAGGGGATAACGGGGTGGAGGGGGGGTTGGGGGGAGGGCACATGAGGAGGGGAGGGAATGGGAGAGGGACTTGGAACTGACTTGTGAAGCAACCTCGTTTCTTATATAATTTAAACTAGAAAATAAAATAAAAAATAAATTTAGTATCATTGAAAGAATAAATGTAAAAAAGTGCCTCAAATCTCACATACAACTAGAAAAAAATTGTCTCTATGAGTTTAAAACTTTGCTGTTTCAGCACTGATTTGCAAGTTTTTTTTTAATTTTGAATTTTGTATTGTGTTTGCCTTTGTGTGTATGTACATATCAGTGCAGTTGACCATTGAAACCTGAGCTTTCAGATCCCTCAAAATTGGTTGTTAACCACCTTATATCAGTGTAATAAAGAGAATTCATGTCCTCTACACAAGAAGTCTTTTTCTAAACTGCTGAGCTATCTATAGCTCATCTAAATATTTTTACTTAAAATGATAAGTTATTTGATAGTAACGATCCATGTAAATATTTTTTCACGTGGCCATGGGACAACATTTGGATACTATGGAAACAACTTACATGTATAATTAAAGGAAAGGAAACAATATTTTTCTCCACATCTTCTCTAAGTTCATTCTATTGTTTCTGGCTCCATCATTTCAAATACTGAGGGTGGCATAAATACTGTGATAGAAGCAAATTGTAGAGAAAATCTGGTCACATCATTATCATCAGGAAACGGGGACTTGAATGGGTCACAAACATGACTTATGATAAAAGGCCTGATCTGGTTTTATCCATTTCAGTATCCATTACAAACCATATAGTTTCAACTTATCGAAACAATGCCACCAAATTATGAGCCACCCAATACTAATCTTACAATGAAGTTAGGGACATTCTGATGCAAAGACTCCTTGGAAGCCATATTATCTGTTAACTAAGCCTTTTACATATTGGAAATGTTTAAGGAGATTTAATTTTTAAAATTTAATAGTTATAACACAGGCCCTAAACCAATGTGAAACATGTTTGTGTAGCTGATTTGAAATTTCCTCTCCACCCTACAAACTGCAATATTTCCAGGAATTATTAAAGAAGAAGCAAAAAGCTCTGAAATTTACCTAATCTCTTCGGTGTAAGCCTCAAGAAACAAGTTACATTCTTCCAACACATAATGGTAATACAGAAGGTGGACTGCATTTTCAAAAAAGAATCAGAGCTGTGTCCCTTCAACTAAATGACTCTAGGTCAGACGACAGGGATTCTTGTTAGAGATGCAAACGTCTCCTACAGTGCTAGAGGAAAACACAGAGAAGATCCCAGAACCTGGGATCCTGAGATCCTCCCCATATCTTCACAGTTCCTGTTTCTGTACTGTACCTCTGATGTGGGTATCAATTTTGTCTTTATTTCTTCCCATCGTGTCTGGCTGTTCACTTGTTTTCATCTTCATATACAATTTCACTTATCCCAGATAATCATCACGATCATCAAAAGCAGTGTGGTGTGTAGAAATGCTATGGAATCTTTGAAGATAATTTTGTACCCTGCCTTTTTGCAGGACTTACTGTTCCAATAACTGTTCCTATAAGCTTTCTGATAAAATTTTGGCTTCTGTCACACACACACACACATACACACACACATACATACACACACACACATTTAATCTTCTGCAAATGAGGTAATATTTTCATTTTTGCAGCTGTATCCCTTTAATTTACATCTCTGCTTTTTTGTTTGTTTTCAGCATTGGAGGTTACACCTTTATTTTAAAATGTATTAGACACGTTGAAGACATCTTTGGAAAGTGGGTAGGAATTGGAAAGGGTATTCTAAATGGAAGGAACAGCATGAAACAAAAGCATAGAAGTGAGTTGTCTCCAAGAGGCAGCCAGTATGATTTGCCTTGGCACATCCACAGCGTGGCCACTTTCATGGGGAGTTAGAAATTAATGAGGAAAATGAAGCTGGTGTTAATGGAAGACTGTAACTAAGAGGTTAGTGAACTTTGGAAATAAGCAGCAGGTGAATAAGGAAAAAAAGTCAAAAACCAAGAAACCTTACGTAATAATGGATTTAACAAAATCCAAAGGTGATAGTACTGGCAAATTTCCAATTTTCTTTTTTTTATAAATTCATTTACTTATTTTTTATTTTACTCCAGCTACAGCTTCTAGTACTATATTTACAAGAAGTGGGTATAGTGGGCAGCCCTAACCCTAAACCTAGCCCTAACCCAGACGAGATTTATGGAGAACCACAAGCACTCATTCCTTCATAGTGATCCCTGAATGTCTTTGTCCCCTCCTGGGATGAGACCTGCTACACAAATTGAGAGCCCAGATTTTCTTTAAATATGATGCCATAAACCTAAATTTCCCTTAAGAGAGGGTCCTAAACTGAGATCTTCATAACTTTTCCCTTGGGAGAGGAATGCCTCTTTAATTCACCAAAAGTTCCTCCTTACTTCTCTCAGTATGGGAAAAGAGTAACACACCCAGATTAGTACCACATCTAGCTCCAGTCATAGTGACTGTAGCCCAGAGTGGAACGCCCTGGGTTGAGAAATATCATCTGAGGCATAAAAAGCATTAAGGCTCCCATCAACCATCTTAGGGATGCAGGGATTCTAGTCCCATGCCAGTCTCCTTGGAACACCCTGCTTCTGCCAGTCAGAATATCAAGGAGCAATTTCAGGCCAGTGCAGGACATGAAAGAGGTAAAATGCATGTATAGGAAATTCACCCAACAGTGTTAAATCCTTACAATTTGCTTAGCCTTTTAGCCCCAGAAAAGCAGATATATTCTGTCTTGGACTTGAAGGATGCCTTCTTCAGCATCATTTTGTTCACACAGAACCAGCCCCTGTTTGTCTTTGAATTAACTGACCTAAATACTTGGTCCCATAGCCAATTGACTTGGTCTCAAGTGCCACAGTGATTTAAAAACTCACCAACTCTTTTGGACAACGCCCTCCATGCTGAACTGTGTAAGTACCATACTTCCTGAGAAGATACTGAAAGACTGGCACAGTCCCTGCAGACTCTGAGACTGTCAATTAGAAAGTCTCAACTTTGCACCACGACAACCACCTACCTCGTATTCGACCTTCATGAAGGTAAAAGGGCTTTGTCTGCCTCCTGCAAGCAAGCAAGCCATCTTGGGGATTCCAACTCCTGTCACCAAGAGGCATGTGTGGGAGTTTCTGGGAAGTATGTGGTGTGCCTCTCTATGAGGCTACCAAATGCCAGGAGGGCAAACTCCCTTGGACTAAGATTGAGGCTGAACTTTTAGGGACATGATATGAGCTTTGGTATCTGTACCAGTTCTAGTACTGGCAGATGTATCCAAGACCTTCTGTCTATTTATGGACATAAAAGCAGGAGTTTCCAAGGGGGTGCTCACTAAAGAACTTAGGCCCTGGTATCACCCTTAAGTGATTTTATCAAAAAGAAAAAAACTGGTTTCTGTCATTGCTGTATGGCCAGCCTGCCTGAGAATAATATAACCAGTGGTCCTGCTTGTTAAGGACACTGAAAAATTAACTCTGGGGCAAAACCTGATCATCATGTCTCCACATGTGGTGGAGAACCTCTTGAGAACCCCTTACCTCCACCAATGGATAACAAATGCTCAGCTGACCCACTACTAGGCTTGACTGCAAAATCGACCCAAGATAACCTTTGCCTAACCTTCCATACTTAAATCAGCCTCCACACTGCTTGATAGTGAGGGAAAGCCCCTCAATTATTTTATGGACATAGTTTCTAGCTTGCAGAATACGAGGGGTAATTTTATTGGTGTCTTGTTTGCCTCCATAAATCTAGTGATTTACATCAATGACAGATGTTTTAGAAAAGAGAGCCCATAGTTGGCAGGAGCAGCTGTTGTCACAGTGGAAAAAACGCTGGACTGGTAGTCCTGGGTTCTATAAAAGAACAGACTGAGCAGCCATGAGGAGAAACCAGTGAGTTGTATACATCCTTGGCTTCTGCATCAACTCTTGCCTCCAATTTCCTGCCCTGCTAGAGTTCCTGTCCTGATTCCTTCAATGATGAAAAGTACTATAGAACTGTAAACCAAATATACTATTCCTCCCTGCCTTGCTTTCATCATGGTGTTTCATCATAGCAATAGTAATCAAACCTGAGTATAACTAAGTTTAGAAAACACAGCCCATCTTTCTTCCAAATCTAAGAAATCTAACTCCCTATTAGGGGTAGACATCACCTTAGGCTAAACAGATGAAAAAAATCTATTCCATATAAATTGGCCCATGAAGCAAACAAGAATGGCTATTTTGATACCAAACAAAATAGACTTCCAACCAAAACTAGTCACATGAGATAGGGAAGAACAGTATACACTCAGTAAAGGTACAATACACCAAGAGGAAATTATGGTTCTAAAATTTATATATCAAATACAAATGCAACCAAGTCATAGCAGAGACGTTACTGTAGTTAAAATCACATACAGACCCTAACTTGACCCTATTTGTAATATACCACACTCACCAATACAGAGATTATAAAGACAAAATCCAAAGCGAAGCCCTTGAGTCAAATAATGTCTTAATTCAAGTGTGCCTAACAGACATCTATAGGTCAATCTACACAACACTGAACAATACTGCAGTGGTTTGAATGAACCCCCCCTATAGGCTCATATATTTGAATGTTTAACCCTTCGTCGGCTGAACTGTTTTGGAAGGATTAGGAGGTGTGTCCTTATTGGAGGATTTGTGTCTATGTGGGTCGACTTTGAGATTTAAAAAGTCCACACTATTCTCAGCTGTCTGCGTTACTCATGTGGATTAGATGTAAACCCTAACATACTGATACAGAAACACGCCTGCCTGCCTGCCTGCCTGCTACCATGTTCCTTACCATCATGGACATGAACTCACCCTCTGAAAATGAAAGCCCACATTTAACTCTTTATACTATAACTGCCCAGTATTTTGTCACAGCTATTGAAAACTCAGAGTAAAAGAAAATGAGGATATGATAATACCTAGGTATAGGTTGAGGATATTTTTTGCCATAGATGTGATGGAGAGCACAGGCTGGGACAGCTAGAAGGATCCAGACTGAACTGGATCAGCAGACTGAACTGGGCCAGCAGACTCCCCCATTCAGCCTTGGTTGGGGGAGAAGTGAGTGGTAAGAGGAGAGAAGGTAAACAGATGAAGAGAGGTCCAGGAGTATACCCAAGAAAAAAATCAAAGATTACCAAAAATTACCAGGAGCCAAGAGAGTGCATAACCAAAATGGCTAGGTTATATAGGAGAAAATAGAAGCTAAAGGAAGTGAAGTGAAGGGAAGCTCAGGGTCTGGAGAGGTTTAGGGTTGTGGGCAGGGTATTCCAGGCAGCATGACTCTGTAATAGGTACTTGTTGGTAGGGACTGAGGGGGCTATCAAATACCATAGACCTTAATATGCTAATAGACAGCACAAGCATATGTTAATTGAAGAGCCATTTGTTCCTTTTGCCAGAGATATGGAGAATGACTCCTAGTAATTATACAATACAAAGAAATTATCTACAGATATATGAAAACAGAAACAAAAACAGATTAATTTAAAAAGTGGGGGCATATGTTGACATGTGTTCAGGTTCCTGAAGAGGACATAAACATCAGATCCCCTCAAGTTGCAGCTAGAGATTGTTGTGAGCTGCCTCATTTTCTTGCAAATGATCCAAAGTCCTTTGCAAGAGCAGTGCAAGCTTTAAACACAGAGCCTCCTCTCCAAACTGACATCTGAGACCATAGCCCCAATATGCTGTGGACCATCCCCTTAGGTTTGCCTGCTAAATGTTTCAAAACACTTTCCAAAGACACCATCTTATAGAACAAGCAACAATCACGTTAATACTTGGGGAGTAGATAATTCAACTGCATCAAAACCATAGAAAATATTTTCCTAATGCAGCTAAAGTTTGATATCCTTGTCAGTTCCTAAGTGAAATCACATATTTAAGTAGCATAAAATATTTTTAGCATTAAGAAAAATCAAGGGAAATAATTTGAAATAAGACTGATTAGGTGATGTTAGCATTTACATTGGAAGAGTATGAATAATGAAAACTTTTCACAAAAGAAAGAAAGCGAGAAGTGTGTGTTCCCTGTGTGAAATTCTGCCTTCCCCCAGAAAGTTTGTGGATCCATATCATATGAACAAATCGCCAACGAAAATACGTTTGACTTCAGAGACACTGATGAAAAAAGCAACCAGACATTGAAATTAGGAAATGGTGATATTTGGAAACAGGAATTCAGAATCTATTTCATTGTATGTATATTTATGTAATTTTGAATAGAGCTATACAAATGAATGTACTGTGTTGTAATAAAGAAAACACCAAAAGAGTAATTTCAGTTTGCCCATTAAGTGTGTTGAGTGAACCAATGATACATTTATTCTTTAGTCATAAAGTACAAGAATGCAAGCTCATAATCCTTGATGTTACTGCCTACAGTGGGCGTTTGCAATCTGAGAATCACAATTACTTACAGTTATGTGAATGAATATTACCTAATGGGTTAGGATTACGTGTGAGTGGAAGGAGACAGACATGAGGAAACTCTTTAGTGAGGATCCAGATTCAAATATATCTGATACATGATTTGCACCCAGGACACAGACAGAAGGTCACAGTGTCTGCTCAGAGTTTGCACAAACTTCATGTGGTCATTTAACTCTTATTCAACTGATAGAAGAACCTGCTGAATTAGAGAAAAAAAGTTGTGAACTGTCTAAATGTCTCCCTCATCTTAAGCACTGGCCAGCTCTCCATTTTTGTACTGGAACATGGAAGAAAGGTCAGGATATATTGCATGAACTTGCAGAGTTCTTGGTATGCTGTTTTCTCTGAGCTCATATCCTGCTGATTCTGCCACAGAACACTGAATGCAGGGGTCTGGTGCTTTCTATGTGGAAAGGCAGGATACAAGATTGCCTCTGAAACATTCTCCCTTCTAACACAGCCCATTTCACCTAAAAAAATTCAGATTTGATACCATGGAGAGAAAATGTCCTCTGACATTCATGTAAGGAAGAAGACTGTGTGCTTGCATCGCCTCTCAGAGCTGAGGCCTGTCATAGAAGTGTCATTATTTTGCTTGCTCCCTCGAGTGTTTGACGCATATCATAAACCATCAAGGACTGGCAGGGAGGTCACGTGATTTTCTCAGGGAACAAGGTTTGAGAATATTATGAACCAATTCTCCTTGTGGCAAGACCCTGGAGATTCTGACCAATTTTTGACAAGGCCGATTGTTAGTTTGCTGCACAATTCGAGCATGACCCCAGTAGCATATGTGCTACCTGCTCTCCTTGCTTTCTTTATACAAATCACACTGCTGGCTGCCTCTGTTTTCACTTTGTTAGTGCTACAGATGACATGACCATTGCATAAGGAAAAATTCCCCAGGATAGTTCTGTTCTGGGTGAATCAGAGGAGATGTTATTAAGAATGTTTCAAGTGTGACAGTGAATTCAGGATTCTCAACAAGAACTTTCCAATACACCTTGTTACTAGTCTGAAAGAGTCAAAGTAGTTTATTGACATTACAGATTTGCATAAATGTTGTCGAGAGAATGATTTTAACTGCAAGAACCTAAGAAAAATGTTAATATTAGGTGATATCAGATGTTAATGGAAACAATGTAGGAACAGGGAGTAAAGCAGATCATAGAAATACAAAATTCCCTCATTTCTAATAGTTGTGCCCAAACCAATGGAAGTTGAGAGGAGAAAGACAAGGGGTAAGCAGTGCCTACTCTTAAGAGTAAGATTCTTAGTTATCTCGCTTACAGGATGATAGGGAAAACCTGGTATAATCCCTGTAGGAGATAGAGTAGCATAGAATGAAGCATGAATTGATTATGCCTTGGCTGATGAGCTGATTGTGAAAGTTTAGATTTGATTAGAGGTAAAATTAACCTCTAGAGGCAAAATTCTATTTAACGTTGTGTGAGGCTATAAGCACAAATGCTGCCAAATGTGCACACTGTTCTATCTGTAGGTGTGCCAAATTAGAAAACTTTATTCTATGCTTGAAACACTGCTTATGTTAAAAACATTAGAGCAAATAAATCAAGTAGGTAATGGTTACTGGTGGGAAAGTTCGGGGGCAGAAGAGTAATGAGGTAAAGGAACTTACTGGCAATTATTATAACCATTATTAGAAACTTAAGGAAACAAATTTGATTGGAAAAATGTTCATTCAAACCACTGAAATTGTAAAAATGAAAATGGACCAAGCTATCTGAGGCCACTTGTTAGAAACAGGTGGTCACAGTTCAGTTAACAGGTCATTGGACCTGTTTGGTTTTAGAATTACAGCAAAGAACATTGGGTCAAATTGGAGGCATTGAAGAGTTAACTCAGGATGGGATGAATCATAAAGATGGACAGTGTTAAGGGAAAATGGAAGTGCATGGTGAATTTTTATAGAGTAGCACATTGAATCACAGCTTCACTTCTAGGTTTCAAGTGACAGGGATAAGAGCTGTCACTTCAGAAAAGATGAATTTCTTTGGCTAATGAACTTTCATGTGTCTGTGCATGCGTGTGTGTGTGTGTGTGTGTGTTTGTGTGTGATTGTGTGTTTGTGTGTGTGTGTTCACGACACAGCAAGGTGAGACAGGAACTGTGGAAATCCTAAAACCTGGATATTTGTCCTCAAATTCCTACTTATATGAGATTAGATCCCTTTAGCCACTGTTCAGGTCACATGAGCTAGTATGAGTTCCTGGGGACTTTCATGTCTCTATCTCCCATCCAGCCATTGAAATTCTGGGGTTACAGATGAACACACTATTTCGCCTGGCCTTATGTGGGTTCTAGGAATTCCAACATAGATTTTCAGACTTCCGTACGAGGAAATTAAGCCACTGTGGCATCTTCCCTACACATATTGCATGTTTAGTGACTTTAAAAATATCTATTTTGTTTCGGTCCCTTGAACAAACTAAATTTTACCATAGGGATGCAAATCAGTACACTTTAATACTATTAGACTTCAGAGTCCTGTCTTATCCCAGTAACTGTTACTGAGCAAGTATATTAGTGAATAAATGAACTGATCCATTTGATTTCAGATCTGTTCTATAACTTCATTTCCCAGAATTGAACCCATCATGAAATGAAAAGCTTTCATTATTTTCAACCTTTGAAAGTAGGACCTTCAATTGAATTAGAAGATAAATATATACCCCGCACAATGATGGTCTAAGGTAGAACCCTTTGCTTTATGCCCCTTTCATATTTCTTCCATTAGCATCTCAGATATATCCCTTCCTATTCACATAACCTCCCTGTCTGTTTATCTATTTCCTTACGGCTGGTGTCCAAGGGACTTTCTTGAATTTACTTTCAGAAGTGATCAATACCAAAATAGCATTTCATTTTCCAGAAATCACAACACACATTATATTTTAGAATTATGTACGTTATCAAACAGCATATTAATATTTATTTAAAAGTTTCATAATTCATATACCCTAGCCAACAACTTTGGTGGAAGACCCTGCTTTACCAGAGGCTACACTGATACCCAGAAACCCAAGTAAGTCCTCTCCAGCAGATCACCAACACTCCCACAGAGACCACTCATCCTATCCCCAACAATCCTCATCATCATCATTTCCTACCTCTCAACTCCAGTAGATGCCCCCTGCCTTACCACAGTCAAAGCCAGCACTCAGAACCCTAGAGGTCACCCAAGCAACAAAAACCTCAGTAGAGGCACCACCACTAGACCAGAGAGCATTCCAGCCACCAAAACCACCGTACACCTAGGCCAGAAGATTACAGTGTAAACAGAAACTAAGTGAAAAATCCCCATCCAACAATGATAAACTCAGAAGTTGGCAACTAACCACATAATTACCCAAAAATTAAGAGACCAAGATGCCAGTGTAAGAACACACAACAGCCAGGGTAATATGTCACCACCAGAGCACAATTATCCTAATAAAGCCAGCCCCAATTATTCCAACATTGCTGAAGCACAAGAAAATAACCTTAAAACCAATTTTATGAAGATGATAGAGAACCGTAAAGAAGAAATGAGAAAATCCCTTAAAGAATCTAGAGAAAACCAAACAAAAATTTGGAGGAAATTATTGAATACCTTAAAGAAAGTCAGGAAAAAACAAAAAAGTAATTGAAGGAACAAAAAAAGTCCTTTAAAGAAAACCAAGGGAAACTAACACCCAGAAATAAAACAGGTGAATGGCATAAACATAACTGTTCAAGACCTGAAAATGGAAATAGAAGCAAAAAGAGAAAACAAAAACTGATGGAATCCTGGGGATGGCATATCTAAGTAAGCTAGCAGGAACTGGAGATGCAAGCATCACCAACAGAATACAAGAGATACAATAGAGAATCTCAGGTGTAGAAGTTACTATAGAAGAAATTGATGCATCATCAAAGAAAATGCCAAGTCTAAAAATTTCCTGACACAAAACATCCAAGAAATCTGGAAAAATATGAAATAATCCAAATCTAAGAATAATGATAGGAGAAGGAAAGGAATCATATCTCAAAGACTCTGAAAATATTTTAAGTACAATCCTAACATAAAGAAGGATATGCCTATAAAGGTAGAAGAAGCTAACAGAACTCCAAATAAATTAGACCAGAAAAGGAAGTAACCCTCACCACATAAAATTGAAACACTGGACATACAGAACAAAGAAAGAATTATCAGAGCTGTAAGAGATAAATAAAGGCCAAGTAACGTATAAATGCAGCCATATCAGAATTACACTTCTCAGTATAGAGACTCTAAAAGTTAGATGGTCCTGGGCAGATGCCTTGCAGAGTCTAAAACACCACAGATACCTGTCCAGACTAATAAGCTCAGCAAATCTCTCAATTATCCCAAATAAAGAAAACAAGATATTCCATGATAAAGTCCAATTTAACAATCTATCTACAAATAAAAACGGAGAAAACACCAACCCAGCAAGGCTAATTACTCCCATGAAAATACAGGAAATAAAAAAACAACTCACACCAGCAAAACCAAAAAAGGGTAAGCATACATACTCACAACCACTACCACAAACATCACCAAATAACAACAAAATTTAGCAATCATTGGTCACTGATAGCTCTTAATATCACTAGACTAAATTTCCCAACAAGAAGACACAGACTATCAGAATGGATGTCAAAACAGGATCCATCATTCTGCTGTTTACAAGAAATATGCTACATCTGCAAAAAGAGGCACTACCTCAGAATAAATAGTGGAAAAACATTCTCCAAGAAAAAGGACCTAAGAAACAAGCTGGTGTGGCCATTCTAATATTTAACAAAGGAGGCTTCAAACCAAAATTATTCAAAGGAGACAAGGAAGGACACTTCATACTTATCAAAAATAGACCAACCCAGACAATCTTTCACCATTAACATCTACACCGCAAATTCAATTGCACCCACATTTGTAAAGGAAATACTACTAAAGCTTAAATCACACATTAACCATCACACATCTACAGTAGGAGATTTCAATATCCAACCCCACTCTCACAAATGGACAGATCATCTAGATAAAACTAAATGGAGGAATACTGGAGCTACCAGACATTATGAACCAATGAAACTAAGCAATATCTACAGAACATGTCACCAAAATACAAAACAATATACCTTATTTTCACCACCTCATGGAACATCCTCCAAAATTGACCACATGCTCAGTCACAAGGAAAGTCTCAACAGATAAAAGAAAACTGGTTCTATCCAGTCTACGTCAGGAGGAGCAGAGGGAGCCTGCCACTATCCCTGGTATACAATCTGTCTTCATGTGCCTATAGCACAAAGAGAGATGCTCTCTCAACCTGGACTCTTAGGGGAGTGCCTTGACCCTACCAAGAGTAAAATGATAGACTCTAGACATCCCCTATGTGGAAGGATTTGGCAATAGGGTGGGAGGGAGGGTGGAAGGGGAGTGCGGGAGGAGGGGAGGGAGAGGGAACTGGGATTGACATGTAAAACGAGCTATTTAAAATTAAAATAAAAAATGATTAAAAAAAGAATTCTAAAAAAAAAAAAGAATGACTGTGTGATGGAGAGTTGGAAAAGATGGAAGAGCCGAGCGATGCATGCTCTGTGCAGAGAGGCAGAACTGAACACTTGAGAGTGGTGATAGGTGTGAAAGACATCTGAAGTCAACAATAAAACATGTCATTGCTGAGTAAGGTCAGCAGTGTGCTGTGCAGACACCCAGAGCTTATGCAGATGCAGATCAAACCCTGCAACACACTGTCCATCTGTGGGACCATCCCAGCTATGGGCAACTATGGAGGTCTGAGACAAGCAACAATTCACTTCCTGGATTGAACCTCTTACAGGACCACATTGGCATCTGTGTTTCATCCTGCTGCCCCAGGCTATGATGTAGACAGGTTCAGTCTGCACTACTGACTAAAGTCTTGGTGATATCCTTTGATTTTTTTCTGGTTTTGAAGAGTCATGTTGATGTAAGTGGCCTATGTAGCCATCCTGAATCCATGTTGAGGCCTGTGGTTAGGGCTGCTGCTAAGGGCCATGTACATCTGTGGCCCAAGTTATTACCTAAGGCTAACTCCTGAAAACATGTTAATGTCCATATGCTATGATGCCAACATGAGGAAAACTGTTATGAGTGGCCTGCACACCCACCTGAGGCCATGGTGACATCCAGGTCTGGGCTGCCACCATGTACTCTGTCTGACACCTAGGGTCTACTGAAGCCAAGGTCTATGTTGATGTCTGTTCCCCTGCTACCACAGAAGACCAAGTGGATGTCAATGGTCTGTGCTGAACCCTGAATCCCTGCTGATATCCATGATCCAGGCTGCATCCAATGGTCTTGTCTAGGTTCCTGGGCCTACTGAGTCTGAGATCTTTTTCACTGTCGGTGCTTTCACCATAAACCATGTGGAAGCCCATGATTCATACTCCCTCTGATTGTAAAGATTAAGGAAGCTACTTTTGCAGTGATATTGATGACTGCAACCACACAGTTGAGAAACAGACATGAAGGGCATCTGTCACAACTCCTACCTCCCAAAATCTGCCAAAAGTAACAGCCTAAACAGGAAGCCATCAAAAAGAACTCTTTATAAGTGTGACAAGGATGTTGAAGTGTAGCTACCCACAGTTAGTGGCTTCTGGCAGGGGTTGGGCAGGAAAGACTCACTTCTATTTAAACGGCAGGCCACTGAGAGTTTAACCATGCTCCAGTACTCACAGATAACATAAATTGAACATTTTTATTTTGTAGGGAATGTCACAAGGGAAGTAATGTAGACATAAAAAGACTGGGAAGTGAGTGTGATTGAGCTGTTTGAAGTGAAAATCCCAAAGAATAAATGAAAATACTATGTTAAAGAAGAAAACTTGAAATAACCCCATGCATCCTATTAGGACACTTTGGCCTAAAACTGGACCTTAACATGAGAAACAACAGAGAGGCTATAAAGTTGTGAAAACTGGACAACTCTCTACTGAATGACTTCTTGGTTAATAATAGAACTAAATAAAAAATTCTAGATGGCAATGAAAATGAAAACATAACATACCTAAGCTAGTGTAACACAATGAAAGCGAAGAGGAAAGTTCATTGAACTAAATACATACATAAAAAATCAGAGAGATCTCATACTAGCCTTTTAATAGCACACCAGAAAATTCTAGACCAAAAAGAAGCAAGTTCAACCAAGAAAAGTAAAAGCCGTGAAGATGATCAAAATGAGGACTGAAATATTAAAAATAAAATAGAAACAAAAAGGACAACATAAAGAATCAATGAACAATGTAATAGACAAACAATGTTCCATTCTACCTAAACAAGAAAGAAAAATCATCCGAATATCAAAATCAGAAACTAAAAGGGGGTGTAACAGAAGGCAGTGAGGAAATTAAAAGAATCTTTACATCATATTTAAAATCTTATACTCTGCCAAACTGGATAATCTAAAAGAAATGGATCATTTTCTTAATAGATACCACAAAAAGCTAAATCTAGATCAGATAAACAATGTAACTAGACCTATAACTCCTGAGGAAATAGAAGCAGTCATTAAAATTCTCACCACCAAAAAAAAAAAGCCCAGGGTCAGGTGGCTTTAGCATGGAATTCTACCAGACTTTCAAAGAACAGATAACATCATTATTCTTCACATCATTCAACAAAATATAAACTGAAGGAACATAGTCAAATTCATTTTATGAGGCCACACCAACCCTAGTACCTAAACCATACAAAGATTAAACAAAGAAAGGGAACTGCAAACAAATATCCGTTATGAACACAGGTGCAAAATTATTCAGTAAAATACTTGCAAAGTGAATCCAAGAATACATCAAAAAGCTCATCCACAATAACCAAATAGTCATCATCCCAGAGATGCAGGTTTGGTTCAACAGACAAACGTCAATCAATGTAATAAACCACATAAAAACTGAAAGAAACAAACACATAATCATCTCATTAGGTGGCAAAAAGCTTGGTATATGGAAGCCTATAGAAACCCCACTGCCCAACAATTTCTATTATTTATAAGAAATGTGAACCAGTTACCATGGGAAGGGAAAGACCGATATGCTTGTGTTTCAGTTATCTACTCTTAAAACCCAAGTGGAAACCACATAATATTGCTACCTATGATGGGAGTTGGTCTGTAAAAGAGAGAAGAGTAATTATTTGGCCACAAGTAGACCTAAAAGGATGGGATGGGAGAGGTTGATATGAGTGTAATTGGGACAGATGCCAAGAAGCATCTTAGTGGGCATCTGAATTCAAACATCTCTTGTGTGTGACTTGTTCCCAGTATATACATAGGAAGTCACAAGTTCAGCTCAACATTTTCACAAGCTTCACCTGGACCAGAATCACTTACTCAGTACTGAAGACAAATCCCAACTCAAGGAAGGAGACTCCTGAATTAAACTGGGAAAGAGTCTTCTTCACTGTTGGACTGCTCTCCACCTCTAGACCAGAGAATGGAAGAAAGGTAAGGATATATTCCAAGAATGTTGAGAGAGTTATGGTCTTGGAGTTTTCTCTATGTCCACATTCCTGTGTTGCTACCACAAAACGTAATGTGCCTGGTCTAGGTCTTTCTCTTAGGAAGGCATGAGACAGAAGCTTTCTTTTGAAATAGAGATGGCCTGACTTGAGCAGACTTTTCTTACTTTCCCCAAATCATTTGTATTTGTGTCTGTTATTTAAGGTGGAATTTCATGTGCGTATTTTTCCCCAGGGAAGAAACCCTTCAAACAGGTTTGCTGTTTGTTGGTTCTTATAGCTGATCTGCAATGGGTGTATGTTGTTCCCAAAGAGAGTCTGAGCCTTAGGCTTTGAACAGCTGAGGAATGCCACAAACAGTGTTTATTTACAAAGACCACAGGTTTTAGAGCCAGAGTAAATTGCTGGGAAAATATGTTAAAGTAAGGGAGTGGGGGACATTGTCCATCCCTTACCTCCAATAATCAGCAGAAGGAATTGATACAAGTGTGTGTGTGTGTGTGTGTGTGTAAGAGAGAGAGAGAGAGAGACAGAGAATGAGAGAGAGACAGAGAGAGGCAGAGAGAGAGGAAGAGAGAGAGAAATAGAGTACTATAGGTCAGTGGTAACTAGATGCACAGAAGTACACTGCTGTTCCCAACTGAGGCAGGTGGATATCTGTGAGCTTGAAACCAGCCTGGTGTACAAGAGCTAGTTCCAGGACAGTCTCCAAAGCCACAGAGATACCCTGTCATGACAAAACAAAAAATAAAAATTAAAAATTAAACTCCCAGCCTCTTTAATACTGCTCTCCAGTGTCCTTGAAATGTCACCCACTGCCTCAAATACAAAGAAACTTGGAGAGAAAGGGACAGCTCTTGGGGGTGATATAATTACTTCTGTAAGTTGTCGGGGCCAGAGAGAAAGACAGAAGAAAAAACTTGCTAACTTGCAAATCTTCTATCTTGAGGCTGCTAGATTTAAGTGTCATCAGATCATTTCTCCCCTCATCTCTGTTTTTTGGATGGAGTCACCAATATTGGCCTAAACTAACATGAGAATAGACTGAAATTCATGCACGGAAAGATTTCTTATTGGCTGTATGTACTAGACCATCTACTCAAATACAGTAAAATAGAATACTTCACCAAGCAAGTTGTTATGTATCGGTTGGAAACATCACCAAGTCAGATCTAAGGACTGTAGAATGGGCTGGTCCTCAGACCTAAAGAGGCATGCTGTCTGTGGTCACTCACTCTCGGCAGATCGACAGAGTAGAGAAGACACAGAGGAGTGTGAAGGCAGACCCTGTAAAACTGACCCAGCCTTGCTGCAATTACCCACTTGTTGAATCCTCTCATTCCAATCATGCTTTTGTCATGGGGAGCAAGAGAAAATGTGAACTGGGATCCATTTTAATTTAAAATAGAATAATTAGTTAACAGAGAAATTAAGATCCTAGACTTGCTGGATTATGGAGAAAAAAAACCCAATAACTTCTGTTCTTTCTGCTTCCATCTGCTGAGCACTGGGGCCACAGGTGGACACCAGCATTGCCAAATTTGTGCCGACTCTAGCTGACATCAGATCCCTTCCAAGTACGATTTGACTGTTTCTTTACTGCTGTTTCACAAATTGTTAGCTAGAGTTTTTAACCCATCCACACTTGTAAATGCCATGTGGCTTAAAGTGTGGCTAAGTCTTCTGTGGTTTACCATTATTCACTTCTAAGAGACACACAGTGTTGTGCATACGTGTTTGTCAAAGATCGATCCTGTCCAGGGTAGATGGTTTAGTTTGTAAAGTAACTGTGCTGCAAGCATAAGAACCTAAATCAGACCATCAGCCCAATTCAGGCCTGGCAAAGCATAATCATCATTCTAGCGCTGTGATCTAAAGGTGATGCAGAGACCAGAGGATCTCTAGAATTTACTGGTCTGCTGTTCAGTCCGTAAGCTCCATGTTCAATGAGAAACCCTGCCTAAAATAGTAAGGAAATTTAAGGAAAAACTTGGCATCATTTCTTTATCATATTATCTATCTCTGTACAATTTTTATTTTCTATATAATCCATCATCTATCAGTATAAAGATCTGTATAAATGTATTCCTTCTGAAAATAATAATAATAATATCAAGGCATTGTGATATGAAAAAACTTGTACATCACACAAACTAAACATGAGCTTGTAAAAGGTTGTCTATCTTCCTAAGCTTTAAAGTTTTTGAAATAAAGAACTCTGTTTTCTGTTTAAGAGGGGAGTGTAAGTTATTCATTGTTAGTTTGGATCTTTTCTTTCTCGTGGCTTACTGCTTTTACTATGATTTTGAGTACAATATTGAATTTAAGAATGATAAAGGAGATGAAGGTCTCATTTTTACTTAAAAATTATTTCATTTCTACAGCGTAGATAAGCTATATTTCCTTCATTGTGTTATATTATCATGTTCCTATCCTGTATTTCTTCATAATTATTTATCCTGAAGGTACAATAAATTTTGTCTACATTATTTTCTGCATAACGACTTTTAGAGGTTGAATTTACTTCTATGCAACATTACATTCTTTTATATTTCATGTGTGTTGAACCATCTTTGTGTTTTTAAAGGAAATCAACTTTATGACCATGTACAATATTTATCTCCTTCTAATTACTATTGACATTTTTATTTCATTAGTTTCATATATGTAACCAATTTGGTGTGATCATATTCATTCCCTATTAATCGGTGATGGAGGAGCAAAGGCATGGCAGCAGAAAGAGCTGAGAATTCACATCTTGATCTGTAAGGTCGAGACAGGGGTGGGGCTGGGAATATCATGTGCTTCTGAAGCCTCAAGGTCTAATCCCAATGACACATCTCCTCCAACAATGCCACACTTTCTAATCTTTTAAAAATAGTTCCACCAAATGGGAACCAAGTGTTTATGCACTTGAGCCTGTGGGGACCACTCACATTCAAATCACCACAACTGTTTCATGAGATAAAATATTTTAGAGAAAATTTTGTGGGATGCTGAAAAGAATTTGTGCCAAACAGTTGTTGAATGAAGTACTATGCATATGTAAATTTTGATTTTCTATCTTCCATCCATTTGAAATATAATTTCCCACCATATTATGCCACTCTATACATGTCTTTATCAGTGAAATATATTTCTTGTAATCAGCGATTAGTTGAATCATATTTTGTTCCACATTCATCCATGCTATCTTTTTATTTAAATTAGAAACATGGGGGATTTCCATAGTCTGTCATAACATCTGGATCAGAGCATAGGCTGTCTCCCATGTGTCTAGGTTCAGAGAGCATCCCTCGAAGTACAATGTGCTCCCAAGTCCATTTGCATGCCAGGGATAAATACTGATCTACTACCCAAGGCCCCATAGATTTCAGGGCCTCCTTGCTGACATCCAGATTAGAGTAGCTGGATGAGTCCCATGATGGCCTCTCACTCATCAGTCTGGGGTCCATGAGCTCCCCCTTGTTCAGGTCAGCTTTTTCTGTGGGTTTCACCAGCCTGGTTTTGAGCCCTTGCTCATTTCTTAATCTGTTTATATCCTTGAGCACAGACTTTAGCTCTATTCCACTTCCTGGTGCTCCTTTTCTACTCAAAACGAACACTTTGTATTTTTCCTTGTTTGCTTTAGCCACATGACAGAATCTGTACTAGGCTGTTTCGAGATTTTTGTCTGCCAGTAGAATTAATCCAAAACACTTCATGTTAGACTCAGAAAGACTCTATGGACAAGGACAAAAACCAGCCATACTCTTCATTAAAATATCACAGGAATGATCTTTAGGCAACATAGTAACATTCTCTCCTGAAACATCTTGAGTTAGGCCACCAGAGTTCAAATCACCCTCAGCACTACTGTCTTCCATCCTCTTACTAGTATGGTCCACTGAGAAATGCTTGAAGCATTACAAACTCCATAAGTCCAAATGCCTCCAAATGAAAGTATAGTAAGGCCTATTAAAGCAATACACCAGTGTGTGGTACTGATTTCTGTATTAGTTAGAATTTCTATAGCTATAAAGAGATACCATGACTTTGACTCTCTTATAAAGGAAAGCATTTAGTTGTGACTGGCTTAGAGTTTCATAGGTTTACTCCATCATGATCATGGTAGGACATGGTAGCGTGCAGGCAGACATGGTACTGGAGAAAGAGCTGAAATTTCTTGATCCACAGGCAATAGGAAGTGGGGACATTGAACATAGATTGAGCATAGGAGACCTCAAAGCCCATCCCCAGAGGGACATATTTTCTCTAACAATACGATACCTACTCCAACAAAGCCCCACATCCTATTAGTGCCACTCCCTATGGGAGCCATTTTTTTCAAGCCACCACATAGCCCCAATCAATCAAATCTTCAAGAAATTTTAAAAATAGACAAATGACTTTATTTATGTAAGTAGATTCCTCCTCTTTGTGAGCCTGGGTCAGTTATTCCCACAGAGTTGGGTTGGGAAGAAAGGTTTCAGAGAGTATACAGTGAATGTTTACGTCTTTTCCTTTTCATTTCAGGAACACTAGTGAAGATTTCCCACACATGCAAATAAGCACTCCAGCCTGGGTGGCTAATGGCATAGCAATGAATAAAAGTGACTACAATCAGCCTTTATACTGTGCCACAATGTTCTATACCCTGAATATTCTCATTGTCATCGTTGCTCTGGTTGGTGTGGCAGGAAATGCGATAGTGCTGTGGCTCCTGGGCTTCCGCTTGCACATGGATGCCTTCTCTGTCTACATCTTCAACCTGGCTGGTGCTGACTTCCTCTTCCTCTTCTTTCAGACTCTGTGTTCCCTGGACAAAATCCTTAGTCATTTTCATATAAAACATATTGGTGTGCCCATGTATTTGTTTGTGGTGTTCAATTGTGCTTATTTTGCAAGTCTAGGCATGCTCAGTGCCATTAGCACTGAGCGCTGCATGTCTGCCCTGTGGCCCGTATGGTACCGCTGTAGAAGACCAAGACACACATCAGCCGTCATATGTGCCTTGCTCTGGGCCTTGTCCCTGACATTGAGCCTCCTGGAAGGGAAGGCATGTGGTACCTTCTTTGATGACTCTGCTTTTGTTTCTGCTTTGTGCAAGAAATTATGTTACATCATTTTTGCTTGGTTAATTGTTTTACTTGTGGTCCTCTCAGGGTCCAGCCTGGCCCTGATGATCAGGGTCTTCTGTGGCTCACACAGGATTCCTGTGACCAGGCTGTATGTGACCGTTGCCCTCACAGTGATGGCCTTCCTGCTCTTTGGTTTGTCCTATGGTATCTACTGGTTCCTCTTAGTTTGGGTCGAAGAGGATCATGGAGTTTTCCTTGGCCATGCTTTTGAAATGACAATGTTCCTATCCTGTGTTAACAGCTGTGCCAACCCCATCATTTACTTCCTAGTTGGCTCCATTAGGCATCACCGATTCCAGAGGCAGACTCTGAAGATGTTTCTGCAGAGAGCCATGCAGGACACTCCTGAGAAAGAAGGTGGAGATAGGAGTTCTTCTGGACAGGAAACAATATAGTGCGACAGCTGACTACTTTGTCCTGGTCCATGTAGGCAATTTTAATAACATTTTCATTTGGACAGCTGACCCTAAATATGTTGAAAAAAATTATTATTGTGAATATTGAGTGAGACAAGGCTTGTCAATTAGGTACTGCTTACTGTATCCTTAAACCTGCTACTCAGGGCCAAATCCTCCTCTTAGAGGAAGTCATAAGGCCTTGCTGGAAAGGTCAGAATTTTTTTGGTCATTGAACTTGGCAGTGATGGTTATAATTTCCCCTAAAGTTCTCTTTATTTTTATTTTTTTTTCGAGACAGGGTTTCTCTGTATTGTTTTGGAGGCTGTCCTGGAACTAGCTTTGTAGACCAGGCTGACCTCTCTTTATTTTTAAAAGAACTTTTGTCTCAATGCATAAAATTTCCCCACAATCCCAGTCTCCTTAATTTCTGATGTTAGGAGAGGTGTATAACCTCATAATTATCTCTTATACAAATTTCTTAGAAACAATATGTAATCCTAAAACAGCTTCTTAATTTTCAATTCACCAGACTAAAATTATCACCTTCAAGCTGATTGTTTATACCATTTAAGGCACTGGAAGAGTGAGATCAGGTTTTGTAACCAGAGACAACAATACTAATGCTTTCTTAAACATTAATGTGAAGCACCCTCCTGTGGTTCCCTCTCACTCTGCCTTGCTTATCACTCCAAGTGTATGTCTCCCACTTCTCTATGTGTATTCATTTTGACCATCCCTCTCCGGGAACCACATTTCATGACAAATATTCAATCTAAGTGAGTACTATGTAGACCCAGGGCCAAGTTCTGACACCAGTTGGAGATATAGCCCAGATGCTTGGATCACAGTGTATCAACTTCTGTATATGACCCCTCAAGAAACTCTTCTCTATTGTCCCAGTGCAGAGCTCAGGGTCTCTGTAATAACTCTAATCTCTCTAACTCTTTCTGCTTCTTCTGTGTTTGCACTCAAAGGTGGCTGCTGGACCAGACTGACAGGAAGATTATCTGTAACAAGAATCCACTGAGGAACACTGGTTCTTGATTTGCTTGCTCACTCACTTATACAACCTGAAGTCACTTGCACTAGTTATGGCAAGGCTAATTCCTATGCATAAATTAACACATATTATAATACCTCACATACATGCCCATAGACAAACTGAATAAAAATGCTTATTCAAATGAGATATCTGATACCAAGAGATCCTATGCTGTGACTATATGACAGTTTGCTAACTAGAATATTTTACCACTTGTCAACTTGACATAGAAACACTTCACTTAAAGCTATGATTTTTCAATTTTTTTGTCCCTGAGATCTTATTTTTAAAACATCACTTAAAGCAGTTAAGTTTCAAGAGTTACACCGTCTCTTAAAATTTAAACCCATTAAAAGTCCCATTAAAACCTAATAATGTCCCCTTAAAGCACCAAAGTTTAGAGGCTAAATAGGTGGCTCAGAGGATAAGATCACTGCCTGCTCTTCCAGAGATACTGAATAAAATTCCCAGCATCTACATTGTGGCTCAAAATCATCTATGATGAGATATAGTGCCCTCTTCTGGTATCCAGGCATATATGAAGACAGAACACTGTATGCATGATAGACAGATAGGTAGGTAGGTAGATAAAAAGATAGATAGATAGACAGAGAGACAGATGATAGACATCTTTTAACAGTGGGTCCCTCTAAATTGAAATCAAATTATGCTTCTTATTCCAAAATGAAAGAACATAGTAACAGTAGAAAATCAACCCAAATATCCAGCAGTACAAATCAAAATTTTCTTGTTCAAAATCCACTATCTGGGGTTTTCTTATTTTGCAATGTATATCGGAAAGTCTTAAGCAGTCCCCTTTCCCCAGCTCTGTCATATGGATAACAATGTTTTGTCTCCTAATCTCATGCTAGCTACACTTCACATTTGCCACTGCCCTAGGCAAACATCTCATAGTCCTGGAATCTGCAGTTTCTTACGTCTTCACTACAATTAACAATGCATCTTTACTAATGGCCACTCCTGAACTCTCCAAAGAGATGCCCACCTACCATATGCTACAAAGGCCAAGTTCCTGTTCATGACCCATTAAAAGATACATCTTCCATTACTTTAAAACTAGTATCACCTGGGAGATTCTTAATCATTGTGAAGTTCAGCTGCCTGATTAAAATCGGCCTTAGTTGTCTTGTACCATAGCTTCTGTGGGCTGACCCTAAGCACAATACATTCCTATTATCTTGATGCTGCTGAATAATTTTAATCAAAGCTGATTCTTCAGCACAAAGTGACCAACAATCCCATCATCCAATAGAAAAACAGGTTCACCTCAATGATGCAGATCTCTTTTTTTATTTTGGTTTCGATTTTTGTTTTTGGAGACAGGGTTTCTCTGTGTAGCTCTGGCTCTCTGGAATTTTCTCTGTAGACCAGGCTGGCTGCATACTCAGAGATCTGCCTACTTCTGTCTCCCCAGTGCTGGGATTAAAGGTATGTGTCACCTGCACTGGTCTGGTCTGCAGATTTGTTTGGTTTTAAGTACAGCTGATTCTGAAGTCCCATCTGACAACAGCCACAGACTCTGAATACAACATTTCACACAAATAGCATGTGGCTCAATTCCCTTTCGTTGTTGTTGTTGTTTCAGTTTTTTTCAAGACAGGGTTTCTCATTGGCTTTAGGTGCTGTTCTGGAACTAGCTCTTGTAGACCAGGCTGGTCTCGAACTCACAGAGAAACACCTGCCTCTGCCTCCCCAGTCCTGGGATTAAAGGCATGTGCCACCAACGCCTGGTGTTATGGCTCAATTCTTAATTCAGTCAGTAACCCCTTCTGAAACTGCATAAATCACACCCCCACAGTTCATCTTCCAAGTTCCTAAAATAACTTTTTAAGGTTTGAGCATTCAGCAAAATTTCCAGCCCAAAGTCCTAAAATCCTATGCAATCCACCAACAAAATGATCCAAATGCATGAAAAGCCACATGTCTATGTGTATCCCAGGAACAACCCACAACCTGTGCCAATTTCTCTTTTAATTTCCTCTATGTTGCAGTGATAAGGCATTCTGAATGAAATCATCTTAAGGAGAAAAAAGGGTTTATTTGCTGTATCATCCTCTCCCACTTCTTCAGTGAGGAAAGTAATGGAGGAATTCAAGCAGGAATGTGAAGCAGAAACCATGGAGGAATGCTGACTGCTGCTTGTCCTGCTGATGCTTGGCTAGCTTTCTTATACTGCCCAAGACCATCTATCTAAGGCTGTTGCCTCCCTGGTGAGTTAAGATCATTAACCAATTAGTAATAGTAAATTATTAATCAATTAATAATAGTCACTGATAGGCACACAGACAACCAGATCTAGATGAATGTAATAAAAAGCTTTCTTTGCATATCCTTGTAGGCTTTGTCAAGCTGACAATTAAACATAACTGGGATACTAGCTTAACAGAGGTGTTGCTTAATTACCTTTTATTTTAGATATATCAAAATTATTCAATTATTAATTGTAAATTATTGATATTATGAAATATTATATTAATTTAAAGTGTTATAGACACTAGTATTTTTGTTTTGTTAGAGTTTATTAGAAAATCATATCCAAGGTTGACTGGGGGTATAGGATAGGGGGAAGAGGAAATCATAGGTTAGAAGACAGATCAGGCACCATTGTGACCTCTAGCGATCTAAGGGGATGACACCAATTGGCAAACTAAGCAATAGTATAGAGACCACCTTGGATGCCATAACTTGATGTCCATAACCATCCTGGAGCCTTCATCCAGTGAATGATGGAAGCAGAGGCAAATACTCACAGTTAAACAATGAACTGAACCCAACAAACCCAGCGACAGAGAGTGAGGAGAGAGGAGCAAATTGACAAAGAATGTGCTGACAAAACCAGCAGAGGCAGCTGCTCTGAACAAGGGGGAGCTCTTGGATCCTAGACCGACAGCTGGGAGGTCAGCATGGGACTGATCCAGACCCTCTGAATGGGAGAGTCAGTGAGGAGGCCTGTGTAACCTATGGGGTCCTGAGCAGTGGATCAGTGTTTATTCCTCGAATACTAACAGACATTGTGTGTCCATAACACAAAGAGGGATTCTCTTTCAGCCTGGATTATTAGGGGAGTGCCTGGACACTACCCTGAGCAAAATAACAGACTCTAGATATCCTCTATGTGGAAGGAATTGGCAATAGTGTGGGAGGATGGGGGAATGGTGGGGGGCTGCGGGAGGAGGGGAGGGAGAGGGAACTGGGAATGACATGTGAAACAAGCTATTTAAAATTAAAATAATAAAAATATTTTAAAAAAAGAAAATCATATCCAAATTGTAATTGTACAACACATGTATTTGGAAAATAAATACACCCATGTTCTCAAAATAATCAAAACTTTTCAAGTCTTCTGAAATTCCATGATATTCAAAGTTACTTCCCTTGGCCAACAGAAAATCATTGTTATCATTATATCATTATATGACTTTGTATTAAATTAATAAGAATCATATTATGTATACAATTTGCTGTAATCAAGTTTAATTAATGTATGATATTGTTGTCACATAGTGTTATCATTCATGATACAAAAACTGGCATTGGACCAATGAATGCAAATAAACAAGGACAGACACGGTAAAACTTTGCCACTGGGAAACACCTTGGGGACCTCCCCAAGTCAAATCTTGTTCAGTCATTCCCTGTCACCATGTGGAAAACTCCTCCACATAGTAATTAAATGTACTAATGCCTATTGTAAAAAAATACTGCTCTGGGGGATAGAACAGCTTTAGAAGGTAATGTGCAAATTTCAAGAGAAACATTAAAGCAAATATTTTGGCAACCTTCTATAGCAGTCAAAGACCAGTGTTAAAATATTAATAAATTACATTGTAATTAAGGGTTTGTTATGTAAGTAGAAGTTGTAAGAATAATTTCACTAGAATTTAGGCATCCAAACTAGCCTCTTCAGGAGGCAAATGCTCAGATTTTAGGGATTGGAACTTTATATCAGGTAAAAGAAAGTGTAAGATGGGTTGAATATAAAGGGCCAGGAGGACAGAGAGGAATATTAAAGCCATATCTGGCTAACATAGCCACAAATTTTTGGGGATGTGATTTGTTACAGCAATGGAATACCCAGGTAAAACATTCATCCAATCTCAGAAACACACCATAACCTAGTATTTGTTTCTGAGGAAAATATTAAGAGGTATTACAGTACCTAAAAAGTAAAAAGAACAGTCACTTTCCATTCAGATGTACATAAATAGGGCACAGCATCTGATGACTTTTCAAATGTACCAACAGAACTATCTTTAAAATCGTTAACTGGCATACCAGTCCAGGTGGGTTTATGACCTTTGACATCAGAAAAATTACAGACCTTGGAACAGTTGGTACAGGAGCAGGTAAATGCTAATATACTAAAGAGCCTAGTAGTCCTTGGAATTCTTCTATATTTGTCATTGAAAAGAAATATGGAAAAAGGTGCATGGTATCAGATCTAAGAGGTATTAATAAGGTGATTCAACTAATGAACTCTTTACAGTCTTGAATTCCCTTGACTTCTTTATTACCTAAAAGATGATCTATTTTCACTATGCCTTTGCAAGAACAGGATAGAGGAAAATTTTCCTCCACAGTGCCTAGTTATAATAATTATTAGACTGTTTAAAAGATATCAGTGGAAGATTCTTCCAAAAGGAATGATATATAGTCCCACCCTGTGCCAATATTTTGTACAACAGTCATTGGAAATAATTCGTAAAATAGGATTCTTCAATATAAAATTTACCATCATATGTATGATATATTACTAGTTGATTCAAATGTAGATACCTTACAGAAAATGTTTGAAGAAGTAAAGAAAATTTTGCCTTGTTGAGTATTATAAGTTGCTTCTGAAAAAATACAAAGAGAAGATTCTATTAATTACTAAGGATACAAGTTTACAAAATATTTAACAACAGAAATCAGGCCCAATTTCTGACCACCTGTTTGGGCCTGGGCTCTGCCACTGAGGCTTCCACCACAGCAGAGGTGGCAGAAGCCAAGGTACTATAGTTTCCTGTTCCACCCATGGAACCAGGACTAGACTGGCTGCCAGTGCCTGGAGCCTACTGCTGGGTCTTACATCCCAATGGAAGAGGCCAATGCTCCCTAGTCTCCTGCCCCACCTATGGGTCCAGGTAAACCAGGGCCAATTTCTAGACCACCTGCCTATGCCTAGGCTCTGCCACTAAGGCTTCCATACTGGCAGAGATGACAGGAGCCAAGGCACCAGAGTTTCCTGCTCCACCCAAGGAACCAGGTCTAGACTGGCTGCCAGTGCTTGGGGTCTACCGCTTGGTCTTCCATCCCAGTGGAAGAAGCCAATGCCCCCTAATCGCCTGCTCCACCCATCGGTCCAGGTAAACCAGGGCCAATTTCGGGACCACCTGCTTGGGCCTGGGCTCTGCCACTGAAGCTTCCATCCCGCAGAGGTGGCAGGAGCCCAGGTACCATAGTTTCCTACTCCACCCACGGAACTAAGACTAGACCAGCTGCTGGTGCTCGAGGACTGCCATAGCATCTTCCATCCCAGAGGCAGGAGCAAACTCACCCTAGCATCCTAGTCTCCTGTTACACCCATGGGACCGAGACTATCAGGGCTTGTCTCCAGGCAACACTCCTGTGCCTGGGGTATATCACTGGGACTCCCATCCATCCCAGTGGGATCCAAAGCATCCCAGCATCCTAGTTCATTTTTCTACCCCCGAGACCAGGAAGTGGAGAGCTACCAGATCAGTGGGCTGGTCAACATCCAACAGAAGGGAACCCTGGTCCCACACCCATCAGGAATAGGAAGAGGTACCGTCTGGAAGCCACTGCAAGAACGAATGGGAAGGAGACAATGTAAAAACAAAAGGAGCAACAGAAAAAACAAATATGACACTTCCAGAGTCAAGACCCTACACCAACAAGACTGGAACACCGCAACACAACAGAACTAGAAGAGAATGACATAAAAAACAATTTCATGGAAAGGATAGAGGCCCTTAAAAAGGGTTTGAGAAAATCCCTTAAAGAGATGGAAGAAAAAACAAAAAAATGCAAGAAATGGAGCAAAAGACAAAACAAAAATTACAAGAAACAATTCAAACAGTGCAAGGGCTGAAATCTGAAATAGAAACAATAAAAAACACAGTCTGAAGGAATTCTGGATCTAGAAAATATGGGAAAATGGTCAGGTACTACAGATGCAAGCATAAACAACAGAATGCAAGAGATGGAAGAGAGAATCTCAGGTGTTGAAGACACACTAGGAGAATTAGATTCATCGACCAAAGACAATTTTAAGTCCAACAAATCCCTAACACAAAATATCCAGGAAATGTGGGACACCGTGAAAAGACCAAACTTAAAAATAATAGGTATAGAATAAGGTGAAGAAACCTACCTGAAAGGGTCAGAAAATTGTGGAAGGAACACTCCATACCAAGGGAAGTTAACTACAACTGGAAAAATATAGGCAATAGATAATCCCACTTTATCAACAAGCAAAAGGAAAAGTGGTGGAAATCCACATACAATTCCACGACCATCAACCATCCCAAAACCAACAAGAATGAGCTATCAATGTTCATTAATATTCCTCAATATTAATGGTCTTAACTCACCCATAAAAAGACACAGGTTATCAGAATGGATATGAAGACAGAACCCATCCTTCTGCTGCATTCAAGAAACACACCTCAGCCTGAAAGACAGATGTTACTTCAGAGTTAAGTATTGGGAAAAGATTTTCCAATCAAATGAAGCCAAGAAACAAGTGGGGTAACAATCCTAATATCTAACAAATTAGACTTTAAACTTAATCAAAAGCGATGAAGGAGGTCACTTCATACTCATTGCAGGACAAAACAATGAAGATGAAGTCTTAATTCTGAATATCTATGGCCCAAGTACAAAGCCATCTACATTCGTAAAAGAAACATTATTAAATCTCAAAGCACATATAAAACCTCACACACTTGTAGTGGGAGACTTCAACAACCCAGTCTCACCACTAGACAAGGCCAAAGACAGAAATGTAACAAGGATACAAAGGACCTAATAGAAGTTATGACCCAATTGGGTTTAACAGACATCTATAGAACACTCCATCCAAACACAAATAATATACCTTTTTCTCAACTCCACAAAGAACCTCTCAATAGTTGATCACATACTTGACAACATAGGAAAACTCAACAGGTACAAAAAATGGGAATAACTCCATAGATCTTATCAGACTACTATATCCAGCAATGCTTTCAATTACCATAGGGGGAGAGAACAAATATTCCATGACAAAGCCAGATTTAAATAATACGTATCCATGAATCCAGCTCCACAGAAAGTACTAGATAGAAAACCTAGACCCAAAAAAGATAACTACACTCACAAAGACACAGGCTATAGACAATGCCACTTTACCAAACACCAAAAAAAAATGGAGGAGAACCTACACAAAATAACTCCACTACCAATAAATCAAGCAGAAACAAGAATCATCAATCAATGGTCATTAATATCCCTCAATGTCAACAGTCTCAACTTGCATATAAAAAGACACAGACTAGGAGAATGAATACAAAGACAGAAACCATCCTTCTGCTGCATACAAGAAACACATCTCAACATCAAAGAGAGACGTTGACTCAGGGTCCAATAAAATGGACCCAAGTAACAAGCAGGTGTAGCAATCCTAATATCTAACGCACTAGATTTTAAATTGAAATCAAAAGAGATGAAGAAGGACATTTCATATCCATCAAAGGAAAAGTCAATCAAGATGAAGTCTCAATTTTGAACATCTATGCCCCAAATACAAAGACACCTACATTTGTGAAAGAAACATTACTAAAGCTCAAATCACACATAAAACCTGACACACTAGTCATAGGAGACTTCAACACTCTGCTCTCACAGTTAGACAGGACATCCAGACAGAAACTTAATAAAGTAACAAAAGAACTATTAAAAGTTATGACACAACTGTGTTTAACAGACATCTATAGAACATTCTACCCAAACACAAAGGGATATACATTCTTCTCGGTGCCACATGGAAACTTCTCTAAAATTGACTACATTATAGGAAACATAGTAAATATCCACAGATTAAAAAAATGGAATAACCCCCCTGCATTTTATCAGACCACTGTGCATTAAAATTAGAATTCAGCAATAACACAAATCGCAGAAACCCTACAAATGCATGGAAATTTAACAATGCACAATTACACCATCCCTGGGTTAAGGGAGAAATAAAAAAGAAATTGAAGACTTTCAAATTCAATGAGAATGAAGACACAACATACTCAAACTTATGGGACACTCTCAAAGCAGTGCTAAGAGGAAAGTTTATAGCACTGATTGCCCACAGAAAGAAACTGGAGACCATTCACACTAGAGAATTAATAGCACAGATGAATGATCTAGGACAAAAAGAAGCAAACTCACACAGGAGGAGCAGACGCCAAAAAATAATCAAATTGAAGGCTGAAATCAATCAAGTAGAAACCAATAAAACATTGAGAAGAATCAATGAGACAAAGAGTTGGTTCTTGGAGAAAAAAAGAATAGACAAACCTCTGTCCAAGCTAACCAAAAGACAGAGAGAGAGCATGATAATTAACAAAATCAGATATGAAAAGGGGACATAACAACAGACACTGAGGAAAGCCAGAGAATCATCAGAGTATACTTTGAAAGTCTGTACTACACAAAATTCGAAAATTTAAAGGAAATGGACGATTTCCTGGATAGATATCACTTGCCAAAACTAAATCAAGAACAGTTAAACAATTTAAACAGACCTATAACCCTTAGTGAAATAGAAGCAGTCAAGGCCCAGGCCCAAATGGCTTCAGTGCAGACTTCTACCAGAAATTCAAAGAAGAACTAAATCCAATACTCCTCAAAGTTTTCCCCAAAATAGAAGCAGGAGACTCACTGCCAAACTCTTTTTAGGAGCCTGCAATTACTTTGATACCCAAGTCACACAAAGACACAACTAAGAAAGAGAACTATAGACAAATTTCCCTCATGAACATCCACACAAAAATACTCAATAAAATACTAGGAAACCAGATTTAAGAACACATCAGAAAAATCATCCACCATGATCAAGTAGGCTTCATCCTAGGACGCAGGGATGGTTCAACATTAGAAAATCTATCAATGAAATCCACCATATAAACAAACGATGAAAGAAAAACCACATGATCATCTCACTAGATGCTGAAAAAGCCTTTAAAAAATCCAGCACCCCTTCATGATAAAGGTCCTAGAAAGATCAGGGATAACAGGAACATACCTAAATATAATAAGAGAAATATGTAGTAAACCAACAGCAAACATCAAACTAAATGGAGATAAACTCAATGCAATTCCTCTAAAATCAGGAACAAGACAAGGCTGTTCACTCTTTACATATCTATTTAATATTGTGCTTGAAGTTCTAGCTGCAACAATAAGACAACAAAAGTAGATCAAGGGGATACAAATAGGAAAAGAAGAATCCAATCTTTTATTATTTGCAAATGATATGATAGTTTACATAAGTGACCCAAAAAACTCCACAAGGGAACTCCTAGAACTGATAAATGCCTTCAGCAAAGTAGCAGGATGCAAGGTTAACTCAAAAAAATCAGTGGCCCTATTATACAGATGATGAAGTGGCTGAGAAAGAAATCAGAGAAACATCACCCTTTAAAATAGCCATAAACAACATCAAATATCTGGGTATAATGTTAACCAAGGAAGTGAAAGACCTGTATATCAAGAACTTTGAGTCTTTAAAGAAAGAAACCAAAGAGGATTCCAGAAAATGAAAAGAACTCCCATGCTCTTGGATTGGTAGGATCAACATAATAAAAATGGCAATCTTGCCAAAAGCAGGATACAGATTCAAAGCAATCCCTATCAAAATTCCGGCACAATTCTTCACAGACCTCAAAAGAATAATAATCAACGTTATATGGAAAAAAGGCCCATTATAGCCAAAACAACTCTATACAATGAAGGAACTTCAGGAGGCATCGCCATACCTGACTTCAAGCTGCATTATAGAGTTATAGTCCTGAAAACAGCTTGGTATTGGCACAAAAATAGGCAGGTAGACCAATGAAACTGAATTGAACACCGTGAGATTAATTCACAAACCTATGAACACCTGATTTTCGACAAAGAAGCTAATAATTTACAATGGAAAAAAGAAAGCATCTTCAACAAATAGTGCTGGCATAACAGTATTGGCATGCAGAATATGGCAGATAGATACATGTCTATCACCTTGTACAAAACTTAAGTCCAAATGGATCAAAGGTCTCAACTTAAATCCAAACACTCTGACACTCTTAGAAGAGAAAGTGGGAGATACACTTCAACGAGTTGGTACAGGAGACTACTTCCTGAACATAACACTAGTGGCACAGACACTGAGATCGACAATTAACAAATGGGGCCTCCTGAAACTAACAAGCTTTTGTAAGGCAAAGGACACAGTCAACAAGACAGAAGGGCACAGAATGGGAAACTATATTCACTAACCCCACATCTGACTGAGGGTTAATTTCCAAAATTTACAAAGAACTCAAGAAGCAAGTCTCCAAAACACCAAAGGTTCCAATTAAGAGGTGGGGTACAGAACTAAATAGAGAATTCTCAATAGAGTAGGTTAAAATGGTCAAGAAACACTTAAGAAAGTGCTCAACATCCTTAGCCATCAGGGAAAAGCAAATCAAACAATTTTGAGATACCATCTTACTCCTGTCAGAATAGCTACAATCAAAAACACTGAAGACAATTTTTGCTGGAAAGGATGTGAAGATAGGGGAACACTCCTCCACTGCTCGTGAGAATGCCAACTCGTGCAGCCACTTTGGAAATCAGTATGGAGATTCCTCAGGAAAACGGGAATCAATCTGCCACAAAACCCAGCAATTCCACTCTTAGGCATATATCCAAAAGTGTCAAATACATACACCAAGGGCATCTGCTACCCTATGTTCATAGCAGCATTATTTGTAATAGCCAGAACCTGGAAGCAACCTAGATGACCCTCAACTGAAGAGTGGATTGAAAAAAATGTGGTATGTTTACACAGTGAAGTATTACTCAGCAGAAAAAATGGAATCTTGAAATTCGCAGGTAAATGGATGACACTGGAAGGAACCATCCTGAGTGATGAAACCCAGTCACAAAAAGACAAACATGGTATGTTCTCACTCATATATGGATTTTAGACATGGATCAGGAGAGTGCCAGTTTGCATTTCCACTGACAGAAGGTCTAGGAAACAAGAAGAACCTAAGAGTTATACATAGTACCCCAGAGGAGAGGAATGAGGGAAGATCTTCTGAACAGATGGGGAACATGGTGAGGGGTTGGGGGAGTGATAGCTGGGGAGAAAAGAGGGGGAGAAGAGGAAGAAAGAGTAGGTCATGGGAGAATAGGAAAGTTGAGTGGGAGATAGAATAGGGGGAAGAGGGTATCTTCGGTTAGAAGAGAGAACAGGCACCAGTGTGACCTCTAGTGATCTAAAAGGATGACAACAACTGGCAAGCTAAGTAATAATGGAGAGACCACATCGAATGCCCATTCCTGTAAATGAAATTGATGTCTATAACAATCCTGGAGCCTTCATCCAGTGACTGATGGAAGCAGAGGCAAACACCCACAGTTAAACACTGAACTGAAAACAAGGAACCCAGTGACAGAGAGAGAGGAGCGATGTGCAAATTGGCATAGATGGGCTGACAAAACCAGCAGAGACAGATTATCTGACTAGGGGAGAGCTCTTGGACAGCAGAGCGACAGCTGGGAGGCCAGCATGGGACAGATCCAGAACCCCTGAGTGTGAGAGTCAGTGAGCAGGCCTGGGCAACCTATGTACCCCTGGGCAGTGGATCATTGTTTATCCCTGGCATACAAACAGACATTGTGTGTCCATAACACAAAGAGTGATGCCCTCTCAGCCTGGACTCTTAGGGGAGTGCCTGCACCCTGCCGTGAGTGAAATGACAGACTCTAGATATCCCCTATTTGGAAGGAAGTGGTGATAGGGTGGGAGGCTGGGGGATGGTGGGGTGTGTGGGAGGAGTGGAGGTAGAGGGAACTGGGATTGACATGTGAAGCAAGCTATTTAAAATTAAAATAAAAACAATAACACAAAACGCAGAAACCCTGCAAACTTATGGAAATTGAATAACACACATTTGCACCACTACTGGGTCGAAGAATAAATAAAAAAGGAATTAAAAACTTCCTAGAATTCAGTGAGAATGAAGACACAACATACCCAAACTTATGGGACACTTTGAAAGCAGTGCTAAGAGGAATGTTCATAGCACAAAGTGCCCACATGAGGAAACTGGAGTATATTCACACCTGGGAATTAACAGCACAACTGTAAGCCCTAGAATAAATGGAAGCAAATTCACCCCAGAGGAACAGATGCCAAGAAATAATTAAATTGAGGGCTGAAAACAATCAATTAGAAACTAGGAAAATGATACAAAGAATCATTGTAGAAAGAGTTGGTTCTTTGAGAAAATCAACAAGATATACACTCCTTTATCCAAACTTACCAAAAGGTAGAGAATGGATATGCAAATTAACAAAATCAGAAATGAAAAGGGAGACATAACAACTGACACTGAGGAAATCCAGAGAATCATTAGGTCATACTTTGAAAACCTCTACTCCACAATACTTGAAAATTGAAAGGAAATGGACAATTTTCTGGATAAATATTTCTTACCAAAATTAAATCAAAAACGGATAAGCAATTGAAATAGTCCTATAACACCTAAGGAAATAGAAGCAGTCATCAAAATTCTCCCAACCAAAAAATGCCCAGGCCCAAGTGGCCTCAGTGCAGATTTCTACCAGAAATTCAAAGAACAGCTTATACCAAGTTTTCTCAATATATTCCATTCAATAGAAGCAGAAAGACCTTTGCCAAACTCTTTTTATTAGGCTTCAATAGCATTGATACCGAAGCCACACAAAAACACAACTAAGAAAGTGAACTTCAGACCAATATCGCTCATGAACACATCATAAAGCTCATCCAACATGATCAAGTAGGCTTAGTTCCAGGGATGCGGGGATCATTCAACACACAAAAATCTATCAATATATTTCACCATATAAACAAACTGAGAAACAAAAATCACATGATCATCACATTAGATGCTGAAAAAGCCTTTGACAAAATCTAACACCCCTTCATAATAAAGGTCTTAGAGAGATCCGGGATAACAGGTACATACATACACATCACAATAGCTATATACAGCAAACCCACAGCTAACTTTAAACTGAATGGAGAGAAACTCAATGCAATTCCTCTAAGTTCAGGAACAAGGCAATGCTGTCCCCTCTCCCCATATCTCTTCAATATTGTACTGGAAGTTCTAGCTAGAACAGTAAGAAAACAAAAGGAGATCAAAGGGATGCAAATTGGAAAAGAAGAGGTAATACTTTCACTACTTTCAGATGATATGATAGTTTACATAAGTGGCCCAAAAACTCTACCAGGGAACTCTTGCAGCTGATAGCACCTTCAGCAAGGGGGCAGGATACAAAATCAACTCAAGAAAGTCAGTAGCCCTACTATACACAAACAATAAAAGAGCTGAGAAAAAACCAGAGAAACATCACCAATTACAATTGCCACATACAACATAAAATACATTGGGGTAATTCTAACAAAACAAGTGAAATAACTGTATTGCAAGAACTTTGGTTCTTTAAAGAAAGAAATTAAAGACACCAGGAAATGGAAAGATCTCCCATGGAAGGATCAATGTAGTAAAAACAGCAATCTTTCCAACAGCAATCTACAGACTAAATGCAATCCCAATCAAAATCCCAGAACAATTCTTCACAGACCTTGAAAGAAGAATTCTCAACCTTATATGAAATAACAAAAACCCCAGGATAGCCAAGACAACCCCACTCAAAAAAGCAACATCTGGAGGCATCACCGTCACTGCCTTTATGCTCTATTATAGAGCTATAATCCTAAAAGCAGCTTGGTATTGGCACAAAAATAGTTAGGTAGACCAACGGAATCAAATTGAAAACCCTGAGATTATTCCACAAACCTATGAACACCTGATTTTGTGCAAAGATGCTAAAAATTTACAATGGAAAAAGAAAGCATCTTCAATAAATGGTGCTGGCATAACTGGATATTGGCACATAGAAGATAGATACGGACTGCAGATAGATACGGACATGCACAAAACTTAAGTCCAAATAGATAAAAATACCTCAATATATATCCAGCCACAGTGAACCTGTTAGAAGAGAAAGTGGGAGGTACCCTTGAAGCAATTGGTACAGGAGACTGCTTGCTGAACATAACACCAGTATCACAAATACTGAGATCAACAATTAATAAATGGGATGTCCTGAAACTGAGAAGCTTCTGTAAGGCAAAGGATACAGTCATCAACCCAAAAGACAGCCCACAGAATGGGAAAAGACATGAACTAACCCTACATCTCATAGAGGGCTGATTTCCAAAATTTACAAAGAACTCAAGAGGCAAGTCTACAAAGCACCAAAGAATCCAATTAAAAAGTGTGGGACTGAACTAAATAGAGAATTCTCAATAGAGGAGTGTAAAATTGCTGAGAGGTACTTGAGAAAGTGCTCAACATCATTAGCCATTAGGTAAATGGAAATGAAAGCAACTCTGAGATATCATCTTATTTCTGTCAGAATGGCTAAAATCAAAAGCACCAATGACAGTTTGTACTGGAGAGGATGTGGAGAAAGGGAAACACCCATCCACTGATAGTGGGAGTGCCAACTCATATAGCCACTATGGAAATCAGTATGGACAATACTCAGGAATATGGGCCTCAGTCTACCAGAAGACCCAGCAATTCCACTCTTAGGCATATACCCAAAAGATGCCTATTCATACAACAAGGATATCTGTTCCACTATGTTAATAGCAGCATTTTATGTAATAGCTAGATACTGGAAGCAACATAGACGCCTCACAACTGAAAAGTAGATAGAGAAAATATGGTACATTCACACAATGGAGTACTACTCAGCAGAATATAAACAATGGAAACTTGAAATTTGCAGGCAAATGGATGGTACTTGAGGAAACCACACTGAGTGAGCCAACCTACACACAAAAAGACAAACATGGTATGTACTCACTCATATATTATTTTAGACATGGACAATCCAGTGACAGTGACTCTGGGAAAGAAGGAGGTTACTAAGAGAGATGCATGATACCCCAGAGAAGTGAAATGAAGCAAGACCTCCTGAGCTGATTGGGAACATTGTGGGAGGGGAAAGGGAACCAAGAAAAAGAGAGGGGGATAAGAGGAGGGGAGAAGAAGGCATGGGTGGCAGAAAGTTTGGGTTGAGGTTTGAATAGAGGAGAGCAGGATGAGAGATCGAGTCATTATAGGCTTTAGGAGAGAGCTGACACTAGTGAGATCTCCAGAGATCTACAAGGATAACACCAACTGGCAAACTAAGCAAGAGTGGAGAGACTAAATTAATAGCCCCTCCTTGATAGATTTGATTACTACCCTGTATGCCATCCTAGAACCTTCATCCAGGGACTGATGGAAGCAGATACAGATACCCACAGCTAAACACTGAACTTAATTCCTGGAACCTAGTGACTGAGTTGGAGGAGTGATGAGAAAAGTGGTCAAGACCATGTTGGTGAAACCCACAAAGACAGTTGACCAGATAAGGGGGAGCTCTTGAATCCCAGACTGATGACTGACAGGACAAGAGGGGAGTGATCCAGACTCCATGAATGTAGTGCCAGGGAGGAGGCCACAGAAATCCCTGGGGCCTTAGGTAGTAATTCAGTGTTTACTATGGTGTATGAATGATCTTTGGGAGCCCATTCCTAATAGAAGGATGTTCTCTCAGTTTAGACATATGGGTAAAGGCCTAGGTCCTGCCCTGGATGAAATGACAGACTTTGGAGATCCCCCCAAGGAGGGCCTCACCATCCCTGAGCAATGATGTTTACCCTGGTCTACTGGTGGTGTAACTGGGGGACTGGTGGAGGGACAAGGGACGAGGGGTGGGAGAGGGACCTGGGATTGACATGTGAAGCATTCATGTTTCTAATATAATAAAAACATATATTGAGTGAAAAAAATAAGAAAACCAATTGCACAACAGAAAGTATAAATCAGAAGAGACCAATTACAAGGTCAGTGTAGGTTATGCTGGGACCCCAACTCCCACCCATCACCCCCTCTTTGATCTTCCTAGACCTGCTCCTCGCATCAAGTGGACATGACAAGATAGGTGTGATGGGAGTCCTGCCACATCCCATTTTTGGTTTCCCCCTCACCTGCCTCACTTCGCTTTTGACCCACTCAGACAGGAAGGAGGTGAGTCCTGCCACACCATACTCTTGGCTCCCCTTCTGCCTACTGACCTCCGCTTCAGTGTGCAGAATACCAGAAGAAGCCAGACCATCTAGAGTTACAGAAACTGAAGTGTTGGCCCAGTTACACCACCAGTAGACCAGGGTAAACAGAGAGACCTCACCTCCACCCACTTGAAGAAGGAATGGGAAGATGACAGTATAAGAGCACACTCAGCAATAGAAAGACCAATATGACTCCATCAGAATCTAGAGATTACAAACCAGCAATACCTGGAAACCACAGTGCAGATGAAGAAGAAGAGACAGACCTTAAAATTTATTTTATAAAGATGATAGAGACCCTCAAAGAGGAAACAAGAAAATCCCTTAAAGAAATAGAAGTAAAAATGAACAAAAATACATGAAATGGAGGAAAAGATAAACCCCAAAATTCAAGAAATAAACAAATCTCTTAAAAATTTAAAGAGAGCCAAGAAAAAGAAACCAAACAAGGCTTGGCAGCTGAAAGAGAAAAAATAAAGAAAACACAGAATGAAGGGCTTCTAGAAATAGAATAGCTGGTTAAATGATCAGGAAATACAGATGAAAGCATAACCAATAGAATACAAGAGATGAATGGGAGACTCTCTGGTGTTGAAGACTCACTAGAGGATATACAGTCATTGACCAAAGAACATTTCAAGTCCAACAAATTCCTAACATAAAATATTCAAGAAATATGGGATACCTTGAAGAGGCCAAATCTAAGAATGATAGGTATAGGAGAAGGTGAAGAAATATATGCCAAATGCACAGAGAACATATTCAACAAAATCATAGAAGAAAACTACCCCAGCCTAAAGAAGGATGTACAAGAACCTTACAGAACACCAAATAGACTAGACCATCAAAGAAGTCCCCCTCCACATAAAAATCAAAACACCAAACTGACAGAATAAAAAGAAAATACTAAGAGGAGCAAAAGAAAAAGGGCAAGTATCATATAAAGGCAGACCTATCATAATTACACCTAGCTTCTCAAAAGAAACTATAAAAACCACAAGGTACTGGATAGATTTTCTACCAACACTAAGGAACATGGATGCCAGCCCAGAGTACTGTACACAGCAAAGCTTTCAAGTACTAGATGGAGAAATCAAGATATTTTGTGACAAAACCAGATTTAAACAATACATACCCACAAATCCAGCCCTACAGAAATTACTGGAAGGAAAACTTCAGCCCAATGAACATAACTACACTCACAAAAACATAGGCAATAGATAATTCCACTTTACCAAATACCAAAAGGAAAAGGGGGAGAACCACACACAATAACACCACCACCACCAATAAATTTAAAACAAACAAAAATCAATAATCAGTGGTCACTAATACCCATCAATGTCAATAGCCTCAAGTAGCCTATAAAAATACACAGGCTAATAGAATGGAGGCAAAGACAGAATCCATCTTTCTGCTGTATCCAAGAAACACATCTCAACATCAAAGACAGACTTTTCCTCAGAGTAAAGAATTGGGAAATGATTTTCAAATTAAACGGACCCAAGAAACAATCTGGTGTAGCAATCCTAATATCCAACAAATTAGACTTCAAACAAAATCAATCAAAAGAGATGAAGAAGGGCATTTCATATTCATCACAGGAAAAGTTCATCAAGATGAAGTCTCAATTCTTAACACCTATGATCCAAATACGAAGGCACCCACATTTGAAAAGCAACCATTACTAATGATCAAATCACACATAAAACCACACACACATATAGTAGGAGACTTCAACACTCCACACTCATCACTAGAAAGGAACACCAGACAGAAATTTAGCAAAGAAAAAAGAAACAATAGAAGTTATAACCCAGTTGGGATTAACAGACAGGCATTGAACATCCCATCCAAACACAAAAGAATATATCTTCTTTCCAGCTCCACATGGAACTTTCTCTAAAGTCAAACACATACTCAGCAATATAAAAAACCTTGACAGATACAAAAACTTGGAATAACCCCCTGTATCTTATCAGTCAACCATGCATTAAAGTTAGTTAGAATTCAACAAAAACAAAAATCACAGAAACCCTACAAACTCATGGAAATTGAACAATGCACAATTGCACCATTCCCAAGTCAATGAATAAATAAAAAAAAGAAATTAAAAACTTCCTGGAATTTAATGAGAATGAAGACCCACATACCCAAATTTACGGGAGTCTTTGAAAGCAGTGCTAAATAGAAAGTTCATAGCAATAAATGCCCACATGAAGAAACTGGAGAATAGTCACAGTAGAAAACTAACAGCACATCTGAAATCTCTAGAACAAAAAGAAGCAAACTCATCCCAGAGAATTAGATACCAGTAAATAATCAAATTGAGAGCTGAAATCAATAAAGCAGAAACCAGGAAAACATTACAAAGAATCAGTGAAACAAGCAGTTGGTTCTTTAAGAAAATCAACAAGATAGAGAAATCTTTATCCAAACTAATAAAAAGACATAGAGACTATGCTAATAAAGAAAATCAGATATTAAAAGGGGAACAAAACAATGGACACTGAGGATATCCAGGTACAGGTCATACTTTGAAAACCTGTACTCCACAAAATTCAAAAATCTAAAAGAAATGGACACTTTTTGGATAGATATCATTTACAAAAATTAAATCAAAATAGTTAAACAATTTAAATAGACCTACACCCCCTAATGAAATATAAGCAGTCACCAGAAGTCTCCCAACCAGCCAACCAACCAAACACATCAAACAAACAAACAAAAACCCCAGGGTCAGATGGTCTCAGTGCAGAATTCTACCACAATTTCACAAAAGAGCTAAAACCAGCACTCCTCACACTGTTCCACACAATATAAGCAGAAGGGATATTGCCAAACTCTTTTTTACAAGGCTATTATTATCTTGGTGTCCAAGCTCCACAAAGACACAACCAAGAAAGAGAACTACAGACCAATATCCCTCATGAACATTGTTGCAAAAATACTCAACAAAATACTGGCAAATTAAATCCAGGAACACATCAGAAAAATCATCTAGTCAAGTAGGCTTCATCCAGTGATACAGGGATGGTCAAACATACAAAAATCCATCAAAGTAATCCACCATATAAACAAACTGAAAAAGAAATATCACATTATCATCATAGTAGATGCTGAAAAAGCCTTTGACAAAAATCACCCCTTCATGATAAATGTCTTGGAGAGATCAGGAATAACAGGAACATACTTAAGAATTATAAAAGGAATATATAGCAAACCAACAGCCAAAATCAAATTAAATGGAAACTCTACATCATTCCTCTACAATCCGGAACAAGACAAGGCTGTCCACTCTCTCCATGTCTTCAATATTACACTTGAAATTCTAGCTAGGGAGTGCCAACATGTTCAGCCACTTTGTAAATCAGTAAGGAGATTACTCAGAAGAATGGGAATAAACCTACCACAAGACCCAGCAACTCCACTCTTAGGCATATATCCAAAAGATGCCCATTCATACAACAAAGATGTCAGTTCCACTATGTTCATAGCAGCATTATTTGTAATAGTCAGAACTTGGAAGCAACCTAGATGCCTCTCAACCGAAGAGTGGATAGAGAGAATGTGGTATATTAACACAATGGAGTACTATTCAGCAGAAAAAAAACAATGGAATCATGAGATTTGCAGGCAAATGGATGACACTAGAAGAAACCATCCTGAGTAAGGTAACACAGTCACAAAAAGAGAAACATAGCATGTACTCTCTCATATATGCATTTTAGACATAGATCTGGGGAGTGCCAGCCTACAATCCCATGGCCAGAGAGTCTGGGAAACAGAAACTTCATTAAGTGGCTGATGGAAGAGGAGGCACACTCCCATGGATAAGCACTGAGCTGAACTCAAGGAAGCCAGGAACAGAGATGGAGGACTGATGACCAAAGTGATTAAGGCTGGGATGGTTTAACCCCAGAAACAGTTGACCTGACAAAGGTTAACATTTGAATCCCAGGTGTCAGCCTGGAAATCCAGCATGGGACTGATCAAGACCCCCTGACTGTGGGTGTAAGTGAGGAGGCCTAGGTAATTTATTGTGCCTTGGGCAGTACATCAGTACTCATCCCGAGTATACACATGGAATTTTGACTCCCATCCAACGATGTGAGATGCCTTCTCACCCTGAAATCTTGGGCGAGGGTCTAGGCCCTGCCTTGGATGAAATGACAGACTATGGACACCCCCATATAGGGCCTCACTCTCCCTGGGAAATGAGGGGATAATGGGGGATTAGGGGAAGGGCAAAGGAGGAGTGGAGGGAAAGGGAGAGGGGCCTAGAACTGACTTGTAAAGCAACCTTGTTTCTCATCTAAATTTAACTTTAAAATAAATAAAAAATAATAAAAAGAACTAAAAGAATGAAGAGAAAATTGGAGGTTCCCTGGAATGAATTGGTATAGGAGACCACTTCCTGAACATAATACCAGTAGCACTGACATTGAGATCAACAATTAATAAATAGGACCTCCTGAAACTGAGAAGTCAGTTAGACAAAACAGCTGACCACAGAATGGAAAAAGGTATTCACCAACCCCACATCTGACAAAGGGCTGATTTCCAAAATATACAATGAATTCAAGAAGGTAGCCACCAAAACACCCAACAATCCAATTAAAAATTGGGGTGCAGAACTAAATAGAGAATTCTCAATAGAGGAATCTAAAATGGCTGAAAAAACTTAAGAAAATGCTCAACATCCTTCACCATCAGGCAAGTGCAAATCAAAACAACTCTGATATTCCATCTTACACCAGCCAGAATGGCTAAGATCCAAAACACCATTGAGAGTCTATGCTGGAGAGCATGTGGGAGAAGAAGGTCATTCCTGATGCTCCAAATGATGCTGTAACTTACTGAAAGTAAAAGTAAGTATTTATTGTAGAAATTACTTACAAGATACCAAACAAGTAACCCAGATGATCCAAGTAATTTTCTGCTGCCGAAACAGAAGCCGAACTCCGGGAAAAGAGACCAAGACTTCCTGTGTGCTGCCTTTTATGCCTTCCCCCGTAATGCCCCGTAGCCATGCCCAAAAGTGGGCCTGGCTAGTGACGTAGTTCACCGCCTACGTACCTATACGTCTTTATGTCCGTCCGTATCCGTCTTTAGTCATGCCTAAAGTGGGTGTGGTTAGCGGTGTGGTAAACTGCTCTTACCTCATCTGTATGCGCCTCTAGTAAGTCACATGGTTAATGGTGGCATACAGACTTCCTCCTACACAGTCCTCCATTTCTGGTGGGAGTGCCAGCTTGTATGATCACTTTGGAAATCAGTATTGTGTTTTCTCAGGAAAATGGGAATCAATCTACCACAAGATCCAGCAATTCCACTTTTGGGCATATACCCAAAGAATGTACATTCATACAAGGACATATGTTCAACTATGTTCATAGCAGTGTTGTTTGCAATAGCCAGAACCTGTAGGCAACCTAGATGCCATTCAACTGAACAATGGATAGAGAAATGGTGTTACATTTACACAGTGGAATACTACTCAGAGGGAAAAAACAATGGAATCTTGAAATTCACAGGCAAATGTATATAACTAGAAGAAACCATCCTGAGCAAGGTAACCCAGTCACAAAAAGACAAACATGGTATGTACTCACTCATATATGGGTTTTGACATAGAACAAAGGATTACCAGCCTACAATCCATATTGCCAGAGGAGCCTGGATTCAAGGTGGATCCCATGATATAAATGCATGGTCCCCCGAAGAAGGGGAGGACAAGAACACCTGAGAAAATTGGGATAATGGGGAAAGAGTGGAGTTAATGTTCTAGAAAAGGCCATTTTTGTGATAATTCAGATTCAAAATATTTGAACATACTCAACATATTAAGTAAATATAGGTTATTTATATAAATAATGATTAAATATCAGTATACACTATTGGTTCCTATTAATTTCAAAAACACTACAATATTACTTGTCATCCTTCCAGCAATCTTTAGTCTTTTAATTATCCACATTCTTCAGTGCCCTTAAGAGAGATTTTCACACATCTTCTTTTATAAAATGAAAAATGGGGAATATGGGAGTATACAGCAGGTGACGAATGGTATTCAACATTTTGAACCCACAGACAAATAACTCTCTGATGGGGAGCCCCACCTGGCAAGTCCATGGAATCACTGACGTATTTTTGCTACCATTGTCCTGAGTGAAGGCTGGCAATCTAGTGGTGTTAACGCTTATGTTTTTTTGTAAGTGTCTTGGCATCTAGGTTTGATATTATAGTGATTCTATGTGTTTATGTTACCTTTGTTGGATCAGTGTTGCATTCCTTAGTTTCTTTTGCTCTCTATAGATCTTAACATGTGGCAGCTGTGGGTTGACTCTGAGTCCTTGGAAGGTGTAGCCATTGGTATCCTGTTTCTAAGTATTGGTGTCTCACATGAATAATGGAGATGGGCTGTGAAGTGGGAACTGAGAGGATACACAGGAAAGGGGAAAGCTGGGAATGCCTGGAGATTCAGTATGGTCCCCAGGAGTAAAGTCAGAGTTGCACAAAAGGGCCCTACATGTGGATTGCTACAGGGCTGGACATGAGACTAGAGAGCTTGCAATGGAGGACAGGAAGAAGAGTGAAGATTGCCTACCTGATTGCAGAATGGCATATCCAATGTATTCCTAAAGAGTGCTTTCAAGCATTGGCAACTAAAATCCTCATCTTAAGAGATGATGTTAGTGAAACACATTTCCAAACTGTTATTAATATTCCAAGGCTTTATAGATTTCCTTGCTATTCATAGGTAATTTCAACCAAATCACAAAAAAGATGTCATCTTCAATGCAGACACTTAGAAATGTGTATGGACGAAGAGGCACATAGGAACATGTTTTAAAGACAGTGTGCTAGTACCAGGACTGAAGAATGGAAAGAAGTTAAAACAATTAAGAATTGGCTGTTGTAGTCATGGTTGTAGAAAGAACCACAGTAAAGGTAGTTATTTAGGCACTATCCTATGAGTTTATCTCAAAGTGATAAATTGGATTTTCCTATTATCTTCTACCAGGTGTTGGCATCTCCTATGTAATGTCACTTCCTTGGAATGATCATACAACCACCACAACTACCATGAGAATGGAATGAAATAAAGAAAATTGAAGCTTGCATTTGTGTTTTAAGAGCTTATGTAGCTTGGTTCTTTACAGAGGAATAGTGACTTAAACAGAAGGGAAAGTTTGTTATATTTTGACAAACCTGGGGAGAACTCATCTAATCTTTCTGGTCCCACTTGACTCAGAAATGCATCAGTTTTCCAGTTTGAGTGGGAAGTAATCTGTGCTCCAGACAATGACATGAGGATCCAGTGTGAATGGTCAATGAATCACACCAAGAATGCTGGAAAAAGGTAGTAGGATATTTATTCATATAGAAAGAAGTAACTTACATGAGAAGCTGGGAAGCTCTCTAAAATGTGGTCAGCATCCAAGGAGATAGTTCACTTAAAGGAAGTGAACTATTGTCTCCGAGCTCCGGCCAGGATTCAAGAGAGAGATTTACTTTGTCTTCCCATTTTGTCTCTCATCTGTGGACAGTATCTTGGGTATGTGAATTTTCCCCTACAATTTCCCTGTTAGTCTAAATAAAAGATTTAGACTCATGCAAAGCTCAAACATCTGCAACATATGTATGCATAGAAGATGATAAGCAAGTTGTAATCTACTTATATCCTATCCTATCTAAATCCTACACTTATCTGAAAGAGATACCCAAGTCTGAACACCACTTTCCAATCCTAACCTTAAATAATTGAAAACTAACACTAGTAGGTGTAAACTATCATGCAATATCAACAGTAGGGAAAAGGGGGTGTAGTATTCTTAAAATTACTTCCTGCTGAAATGGGACAATGACAGTCTTCATGGGAACCGGTAGGAAGAAATGTTAGTGTAGTGAAAGTCTTAAGTGGAGTAGTTTCTGTTTGGCAGGAGATGCTTGATTGAAGATCTTGACTGAAGTTCTAATGTTGATTGAAGCTCTTGTTTGAAGGTCTGGCCAGATTGTAGAAGGTGCACCATATCAGTTCATGGGTTCAGAGTTGTGTCAAGCAATGTATTTCCAAACTAGTTTCAGATGGAGTTGATGATGCGGGGTCCCATTATCTTTCCAAAGTTTTTGAAGATTGCTGTTGGAAAATTCCTTGTTCTCTGTGGAAAACTCAAACATTAATGTTACCAGAGGAATTTAACTTTTGTATGTATGCATACCATGAAAGTCACCAATAAGGAAGATGGTAAATGTGAGGAAATTTAGACTTTCAGAAAAGGAACCGAGTGTAAACAGATAACAGCTCCTAGTTGTGTTTTCTTGTCTTATATCAATGGATCCTTGATATAATACGAAATTCTGAATTTTATTTTAACAACATGCTTGGATGAGAGAAGAACCAATCCTACTCCAAAGCCAGCTTCAGTTAAATGTATTGGGACTAAAAGTATAGGGAAGATAAAGATATTAAAAGAACAAGATGAAGAGAGTTAGACATTGATACCACAGAGTGGATTCTTGTTTGTTTGATGGTCCTAAGGATGGCTATCCTCTCTTCTTCAGGTATCCATATGTCCAGGATTTTTTCACTGTTTGGAGATGGGTGTCCCTGTGAAAAAAAAACAAAACACTTCCCTTCCTTTGTGAGGTCACGTTATACATTGTAGGATATAACATTGTTGATGAGCTGCTCAGATCAAATATTGATTAATTTTTATGGAATCCAAAGTTGTTCTTCTCCTGTGGAAACAAAGACAATACCCCTTCCCCAATGTAACACATATTCTGGTTGCCAAACTGAGGTCCTATCAAGCTTGAAATACACATGTTGTTTTAGTTCAGAAGTATTTTCTGTATTCCAGTGTCTATCTGAAGCTGTTTGTCCTTTCTCATTAGCATTAAGAAAGATCAATGTTAGTAAAGCATTATGTAATCTGTGCTTGGGCATCTTTTTCCCTCTGGTTTTCTATGAAGCATTTCTTTTAAGGTGCCTTTAGATCTCTCAACCACTTCTTGTCATGTAGAATTATGAGGCATTCCAGTTACATGTTTTATGTTATAATATTTGAAAAACTGTTACAATTTACTGGAGACATATGCTGGAGCATTGTCAGTTTTTATTTCTGCAGGTATACCCATAAAAGCAATCACATCTAAGAGGTGTGTTATAACAGAATCAGTCTTTTAAGAGCTGAGGGAAGTAGACCATTGGAAGCCTGAGAACATGTCTTTGCTGATAACAAGTTGTTTCTTATGAAATTTTGAAGCTTCCAACACACTTCCTATTAATAAACGATCAGTCTCTTCATTACCTTGTGCTAGAGGACCTGACAGACCCGTATGGGATCTGATGTATGATATATATATGATGAGTTCTGTTTCTGATGGTTTCCTGTAATTGTAGAAACAATGATGTTAATTCTGTATCATCAGGATCAAATTCTGCAGTCTGGATATGTAAGATGACTCTCTCTGCATACTGAGAATCTATAACTATATTATGAGGGTCTGTAAAGTCTTTAAGGACCATGAGAATGACGTACATCTCTGCCATTTTTGCAGAGTTGTAAGGGCTTTGAACTACTTTACTTATATTTCCTGATTTAGAACCTGTCTTTCTTGACTTGTTTGCATCAGTGTAGAATGTAAGAACTCCAGAGATAGGTGCTTTTCTTACAATACACGGAAGAATCCAAATTATTTCCATTATGTATTTGATTCTCTCTGTTTTGGGGCAATATTTACTAATCGTTCCTAAAATGTTACTGCAAGACCTTTGCCAATAATCATTATCCTTCCAAGAGGAGGAAATTTCCTCATTTCTTAAAGGTACAATAACCTCTGCCGTGTCCTTTCTATTTAGTTGACGAAGCCTCCACTTATCTTTTAATATCAAATCAGAGATCTTTTCTCTATATGTCTTCAGTTTTTTATTATGTTTATGTAGCAGAAATTCCCATTCTAGTATCATGTCTTCCCTCTTCATTAAGTTTGCAGAGGGGTATTCTCTAGATGATAAAATAACCAGAATGCAGTCTAGTTTTAAATCTGCACAGTTTACACATTCTAATTCTTTTTCAGCCTCAGCTAATAATCTTCAAGGACTGTTTAAGTCCTTTTCTCCATTTAGGGGCATTTTCAGGTGTTTTCAATCATGCCCTTCTACTCCAATAATTATTTGTAGTTGAGAAATTTCTCCTAGTAGATTTTGAAGATCATTAAGAGTCTGATTTGCACATTATGCAGTCTAATGTTCTATAGATATATTTTATAAACCAAGTAATTAATAGAATCTTCTCTTTGTATTTTTCAGGGGCAATCTGTAATCCCTAGAGAGGGAAATGTTCCTTTACTGCCTCAAACATCTTTTCCAACGTTCCTTTTTTGAATCAGCCAGCAGTATATCATCCATATAAAATTATGGATTGTGGAAATTGTTTGTGAATTATTTTGAAAGGTTTTTGCACAAAATACTGGCACAAAGTAGGATTGTTTAACATTCTCCGTGGCAAAACCTTCCAGTGAAATCTTCTAACTGGTTAAAATTGCTATAAATAGGCACTGTGAAGGCTAATTTTTCTCTATCTTTTTCTTATAAAGGTAATGAGAAGAAGCAATCTTTTATATCAATTACTATAATTGTCCACCTTTTAGGTATCAGAGAAGGTAATGCCATTCTAGGCTATTGAGAGCCCATAGGCAGTATAACTTTATTGTTAGCTCTCAAATCAATAAACATTCTCCATTTACCAGACATCTTTTTAATAACAAAAATCGGAGAATTCCATGTACTGTTGGATTTTTCAATATGTCCAGCATTTAGCTGTTCCTGAACCAGCTGTTATAAGGCTCTATCTTCTGAGAGGTCATAGGCCATTGCCCTACACAGACAGGTTCATCTGTTAGCTTTTGGCTCTTCTCTAGGTGTGGCACTACCATCCTGTTTCTGCCCAGCCTGTACCTGGCATCTGCTTACTGTAGTGCCTTACAATATTTTTTCTACCACTAAGAGATTGTTTATGATTCATATCTGACACAGGAGGAACGTTAATCTTAGTATTCCATTCTTGCAATAAATCATGACCCCAGAGATTTGTGCAATATCTGTAGCATATGGCCTCAGTCTTCCTCTTTCTCCTTAGGGTCCTACACACTCCACCCATTTCATTCTTTGTTTTACTTGAGATGGGTTTCCAATCCCTAACAATTGGACATTTACTTATTGTAGAGGCCATTTTTAGGCCAAGATTCTTGAGTTATGATAGTAATGTCCAAACCTGTGTCCAGTAAGCCTTCCAGCATAATATTATTTATATGCACCCAAAATTTTGGTCTATAATCATTTATAGAGGTCTGCCAAAGTACAAATTTTTTGTTTCCTCCAGTATCAACTGGTTCTTCCTCATTAACTAATATGTCATTAATAGTGCTATTAGTCTTTACAATAGGCAGTGGACTTTCTAATTGTCCTGGGAGAACCTGTCTTCCACAGTGACTGGGAATTACCAGATTTGACATGGGGGCCTTTCAGAGACCTCTTGAGTAGTTTCCTGATTGTAAAGAATTACTTTGTGGTCGACCTACATTTATTGGTCCAGTATCAGCCTTTGCCACATCTCCTACATAATCCAGAAGGCTGAGGTCTTATGTTTGAATCATTGCTAGGAGGAGCTTTATTTCTAGGGATTCTTTGCCTGAAGTTAATACCCAGATGTCCTATTCCACCACAGTTAAAACATCTGGTATTATGATGTCTTTTTAAACTTCTGGAGATTGCTTCTCCAACCCAAGTCTGTATCTCCTTACAGTTAGGGCATTTGTTATCTTGTTGCTTCTTTATGCCTTTAGAAATGGCCTATCCTTCCCAGGTTCCTGTATCTTGACCATTATACTCAATATTAGCTGTATACAAGACCCATTTGTCCAATGGTGCTGATCTGATTTTTAATGGCCAAAGTATCTGTTGGCATTGTGGATTTGCATTCTCATAAGCTAGACATTCTATAAGGAGTTGCCTAGAATCTGAATCACTTACCTCTAATTCTACTGCTCAGAATAATCTTTGTAATAATTCTCTCTCTATGACCATTTATCACATTGGTATACAGTTCAATTTTTTTTCTCCTGGTTCACGTAACTTATTCAAAGCTCTGTTTAATCTCCAAGCTATCTGTTCTGGCAGCCAATTCCTCCTTTTACTGAAGGTTCTGAATTTTTGATTCAAGTTTTTCCATCATGTGCTCAATTTTCCTATTTTCCACCCAGGTATTAACATATTTCTTCCATGCTATTATATGGAATATGAAGCTGACCGATAGCATTAGACACAAATACATTTGAAATATATCATAATTGTCTCCCAATATATAATCCATGACATTAGCAAAGAGATCTCTAACATTATGCATAGTTAAATAATCTGCCATGGTATAAATAGGTATTCTTTTTCCCATACAGGATTTGTCTGAGGCTTTGGAGGCTGTCCTGGAACTAGCTCTTGTAGACCAGGCTGTTCTCGAACTCACAGAGATCTCCCTGCCCCTGCCTCCCAAGTGCTGGGATTAAAGCTTTGTGTCACAACCACCTGGCATTAATAGGTATGCTTACCACCAATTTTTATGTACTGTGTTGTAAAATTCACCTCTAATTGATTTGGATTGATGAGAGGAATTTTACCTGTAGTTACTGTGCTTGTCCAGAAGGTGGTGTATAAATTCCTAAAGTTGTAAAAGTCTACCCAGGCTAACAAAACTGACTTAGAGATGTATGTTTAAACACTTATGTCCTTGCAAACTGTTTTCAACATCAGTCTTGTAAAATAATTTTAGATAAGAAACAACTTCCATTTCAAAAACATGGTTTTAACAAGTTCCTAAGGTGTATTCATGCTAGCAAACACTGACTTAGAGATGTATATTTAGCCTCTCTGTCTTTGCTAACTTTGTTAAATTTTAGATATTTTGATGAACTGCAACATACTAGAAAATGATATTCTGCTAATGGTATGCTATAAAAAGTTCAGGAAATAGGTTTTCCATCTCTCTGTGGACTATGTCATTGAAAATTTTATTTTAATGCTAAAGATCTTCAATTAAATATCCATTTCCAAGTTTTAAGGGCCAAGCTTACCAGGGATAAAATTATAAAATACTAATCTAATAATTTGTAAACTATTAAAGATAATTGAGGCGTATGTTAAAGGCCAGTCATAATACAATTGACCAAATTCTTTAATGTGCTTAGAATATTGTAGCTTCCAGTTATGCTAAGTACAAATGTAATTCATTTACAGGAAGAAACTTTCGTTTTCTCTACATGTTGTCAAAATTAAGCCTAAATCAAGTAACTTAAACAATAAAATTGGTTTAAAATCAGGTATTCTTAATAGACTAGATGATGATATTTGAACTCCTCAGAGAGATCTACTGGATGTGGTATTTAAAGTGTTTAAGGAACCACCAAGAAAGTGGGAAGTAGCCTGGAACACATTGTCACAGGAGGCCTATTCCTGAACATAACATCGCTAGTAGAGACAATGAAAACAACAATCAATAAATACGAATTCTTGAAACTGACAATCTTCTGTATGGCAAAGGACACTGTAAATAAGACAAAACAGCAGCCTAGAGAAATATCTTTCACATATGACAGAGGGCCGATCTCCAAAATTTGTAAAGGACTCAAGAAACCAGACATCAAAATACAAAATGACCCAAATGAAAAATGATGTACAGAGCAAAATAGAAAATTCTCACCAAAAAAATCTCAAAATGACCAAAAGACATTTAAAGAAGTGCTCAACAACTTTACTCATCAGGGTAACATAAATCAAAATGACTCTGAGATACCTGTCAGAATGGCTAAGATCGAAAATACTGAGGGCAGATCATATTGGAGAGGATGTGGTGTCTGAGGAACACTCCTCCACTGCTGGTGGGAGTAAAAACTTGTACAGCCATTTTGGAAATCAGTATGGTGGCTTCTAAGAAAACTGGGAATCCAATTTATTTCAAGATCAAGAGATACCACTCTTGGGCCAATACCCAAAGGACACTCGATCTTGCCATTAGGACATTTGCTTAACAATGTTCATAGCATTATTCATAATAGCCAGAACCTGGTAACAACCTATATGCCTCTCAACCAATGAATGGATAAAAAAATGTGGTATGTTTACACAATGAAGTATCACCCAGTATTAAAAAATGATGACCTCATGACAAATGGATGAAACTAGAAACAAACTATCGTGAGGTATCCTGGACCCCAAAAGACAAACATGGTGTGTATTCACTCATAAGTGGATACTAAATGTAAAAGATAGCCAGAGTGAAGTCCAAAGCTCCAGATAAACTAGGTAACAAAGAGTACCCTAAGAGGCACACATGGATCCCCTGGGAAGGATCTACAGGGAAAACTGGGACAGGGTTGTAAGGGGAGAGAAGGGGGATGAGAATAGGAAGGAAGTAGATATTCTAGGTGGGGATGGATGCAGGAAAACAATGGAAGAGATAATTTAATAATTTAATTCATTGGCCTAGGGAGAAACCTGGTGCTAGGGCAAATCCCAAGAATCCACAAGTAGGACCCCAACTAAGACTCCGAGCAATAGTAGAGAGGATTCCTGACTCTTCTACCCCTTTAGTCAAATTGATGAATACCCCAACTATCATCATAGAGTCCTCATCCAGTAAATTACGTAACCAGATGCAGAGATCCACAGCTAAGAAACAGTCTGAGCTCTGGGAATGCAGGCAAAGAGAGGGTGGAGGAAACATATGAGCAAGGAAACTCAAGTTCTTGGTGGAGAAATCTACATGGACAACAAACCAAATTTGTGGAAACTCATGGACTGTAGACCTACAACTGCGGAGACATCAGGGGACTGTGATAGGTCCTTCATATGTGGGAGATAGTTGTGAAGTTTGGACAAGCAGGGGGGTCCTTGATAGCAAGATATCAATACAAACCTGGTACATGAGCTAGTTTGTTAGAGCCTACACTCTATGGTGGAGTAAGCTCCAGTCCTGCAGTCATATCTTATGGGAAGGGCAAAAGTCATAAAGCCAACACAATTGCTTAACAAAGAGCCAGCAAAGTTGAGCCACATGATAGTAGCCATGAAACTTTTGGTTTATATCTCTCTGTGTTGCATATTTGGGAGCCTTTAATATTTTTACATATTGGGGATATTTGATTGACAGAATTTTTTATGAATCATTTACACCTTCTCCAAGGAGTAATGGCCCCAAGCTATGCCAGGAGAATACTACCCTCCTTCTTTTAAGGAGACATCCTTATCTACTTGAAAGTCTTCCTTACACCTTGGAGGTTTCACTGTATGAGGCTCTGAGATGTCTCTGTACTTATTCAGGAACAAGATAATTAAAAGAAAGTAAACTCTAAATGGTAAACAAGATGGCTGGAAGTTTTGGCAGCAGATCATATTACAAGTCTCTTCACACTATATACTCAGGCGAATATGTGACAGATAAGATTGAGGACTACATGTGGTACCCTAGAGGAAAAGACATAGCAACAAAGTTAGATTAGCCAGAATTATCTCTGCCATACACAAAATCCATCAATAAGATGAACAGAAAGTGATATGGAAAATGATACAGTAATGTGGCATCAGAACCTCCCTTTTCTTATGAAATTTAATTCATGCAGGGTTATTGTGGTCTTATATGACAAAGGAGCAAAAGAATGCCAGATTAGATATATAAAACAAATTCTATAAAGCAATAAAATGTAAACACTATATTGTAATATAAATTGAATTATAACTTCAGTAGCTTTGGACTGAGGATTTTTCTTGGACATACTGACCACTAACAATACACTGCTCAGCACTTGGCAATCTACCCTGACTAGCTTGGAGATTTTGTTTCTATCTAACATTCTTGCAGATGCATTATCTGCCAGTCTGAAAATAAGCTTTCATATGTCACTGGATTCCTAAAAGTTGGGTTATGGGATTGATGAGTAAAAATGATTGTAAAATATAACTGCTCTTAGGACTGTAGAGATGGCTCAGCCATTAAAGGCTAAGCTCAGAACAACAACAACAACAACAACAACAACAACAAATAGATAACTTTTCTGTCATGGTTTACCAATGACTAAAAGATAATACAAGATAAAGGTAACACATGTCCAGAAATAGAAATTATATGATCTATGTTTTGGAACAACATGAATCCATCCCTGCTTACTGCATTCTGATGTAAATAAAGAAGTATTCTTACTGCTAGTCAGCCAGTCAGGTTGCAAGTTTTTCGTGACCACCATGGCTTGGCTCAATCCTTGCCTACTCCTTGCATTCTCTCTGGAATCTGTTAACAATCGGGGCTAACCCATAGTACTTCCGGAGTGAGATGAGAGATAGAGCAAGCAGGAAAGTCTACATCTTTCAAAAGAACAGAGAATAGGAAAATGTGAGAGGCTTAGAGAACAAGACTGCAAACAGGAACTCCATCAGAAGGAGGATCCCGATAGAGGGAGACAGATAAGTGCCTTAGCAGATAGAGGCTCCAAATCACAGTAGAGAAGCATACAGCAGAATCCAGTGAGCCAATGAGAGGAAAGACCTTTCCACATGATGGATGCACAGGAAGGCATAGCATGTTCCGGCAGTCAAAGAGATTAAAAGAACATTTTATTTATTATTTATTTTCTATTTCATTTTACATTTCACCCAAAGTTCTCCCTCCCACCCTTCCTCTCCTCCCTTACATGCCCCCTAGGCTACCCCCATCTACTCCTCTCAACAGGTAAGGGCTCCCAGGGGGAGATGACAAAGTCTGGCACATTAAGTTGGGGCATGACCAAACCCTTCCCGCATTAAGGCTGAGTATGGCATTACCTCATAGGGAATTGGTTCCATCCAACAAGCTAACTCATGCGACAGGAATAGATACTGTCCTACTACCAGGGGTCCCTCAGATAGCTAAGGCTTCACAGCTGTCTTCCACATAAGGAGGGCCTAGTTTGGTCCCACAGAGCCTCCACAGCTGTTGATTCAGAGCTTAGTTCATCTGTCTCTGTAGATTTCTCCATCATTATTTTGACCTCTCCTTCAACTGGATTCCTGGAGTTTGGCCTGGTGATTGGTGTGTATCTGCATCTGGCTTCATCAGTTATGAAATGAAGGCTCTATGATGATAATCAGGGTATTAACTAATCTGATTATAGGGGAAGGCCAGTTCAGGCACCCACACCACTATTGCTGGGAATCTTAGCTGCAGTCATCCTTGTGGATTCTTGGGGATTTCCCTAGCACCAGGTTTCTCCTTGATGCTACATTGGTTATCTCTATCAAGGTATCTCTTTCCTTGTCTTGTGTGCTCTCTCTCTCTCTCTCTCTCTCTCTCTCTCTCTCTCTCTCTCTCTCTCTCTCTCTCTCTTTCTCTCTCTCTCTCTCTCTCTCTCCTGGTTCCACCCCTCTCAAACATCCTGTTCCCTCATGTTCTTATCTCCTATTCTCTCCCCTTTACTGACCCCAGTTTACCTGTGAAATCTCATCTAATTTCGCTTCTCAGGGCAATCAATGTGTCCCTGTTAGGGTACTCATTGTTACCTCATTGTTATGTAGCTTCTCTGGAGCTGTGGACTTTAGTCTGGTTATCCTTTGCTTTACATATAATATCCACTTATGAATGAGTACATACAATGTTTTCTTTCTTGTCTGAGTTACCTCACTCAGGATGATATTTTCTAGTTCCTTCATTTGCCTCAACTTTTCATGATGTCATTGATTTTTTTTGCAGCTGAGTGATACTCTGTTGTGTGAATGTACCATATTTTCTTTATCCATTCTTTAGTTGAGGGGTATGTAGGTAGCTTACAGGTTCTGAATATTACGAATAATGCTAGTATGAATGTTGTTGAGCAAGTGCCCTTGATGATGGAGTATCCTTTGGACAGATGACCACAGGTATCAAAAGAACATTTCCCTAGTGGGCAAGGAGAGATGAGTGGTGAGGACTAGTGGATGGAAAGTGGCCAGTGAGGTGGACTTTATAATTTCAAGTAAAATATGGAGATTGGAAGAAGTCAGCAAAATCAAATGATTTATGTCTTAGTAGTCAATTCAGCAAATTGGGTCTAGTTAGTAGATGATGGCCTCTTGGAAAAGGGTTCATTTGTGCCCCTTTCAGATGTTTGGTTACAGACGTATGTGAATGGGGAAGGAAGGGAAAGGATGCTTTGAAACGGAAGACTTTGAAACTGTAGTGACAACTTTCAGAATTCTTATATTTTTTGGTTGTGAGCCTAGCCTTTTACGGCTGAGCCATCTCTCCAGCCCAAGTTTCAGAATTCTTAATGTGTCATCTGCTTCTGAAACTTGTCACTTCAGTTTGATTGATGAGTTCTTGTCTATTCAAGTCCATTTGCAATGCCTATCTGTTTCAATGTCTATATCTTTCTGTTGATCAAGGGAAATCCCTGCTTTATTTCAGAAAATCGTTTTTTTCTGGATTCAACCTATAACATTTACTAAAAGGACTGACAGAAACATTGGCAGTGATTGTTTCTAGTTTTCTGTGTGTTTTATGCTACTAAATTTGCTCTAAAATATTTGCAGAACATTTACACTAAATTTAAAAGATAATCTTGGATTTGCGATTCATTTATTCATCTAGTGAAAGTTGTCATCTACTCATTATATACCTGTAGAGAGATGGATACTTGTGATATAACAACAGATGTCAGAAAATTGCAATTTTGTTTTCTAGTTTCAAATATGAAATGGAGACTGGGTCACATTAGCCTATAGGTCTGTTTTTTTTTCATACTGGTCATAATAAGACTTGGCATTCCCTTCATATCTCTCGTTCATTATCTCCATGTTTTCCCACTTGATAGCCTCCTATAACCCCCTCCAAAACTAAGAGCATCAATCTGACATGGTTCTGGTTTCCAAGTTCCTGCAGCTGAGATGAATCAGCCTCAGGACAGTGAGAACTTGGGGGTCTTTCTTAGTTACTTTTCTATTGCTATGATGAGACACTCTGACAAAGGGCACTTATAGAGGAAAGCATATAACTGGGCCTTGCTTACAGTTACAGAGGATGAATTCATGGCCATCGTGGATGGGTGCTAAGCAGCTGGGCATGATTCTGGAGCAGTATCTTAGAGCTTGGATCTTATCTGAAAGTTACAAGCAGAGACAGAGAAGGAAAGTGGGGCTGGTGTAGGCTCCTCACCCTTTCCAAAACGGTCCCACCAACTGGTGGCCACACTTCCAACATATGAGTCTATGAGGACCATTTTAATTCAAACTTCTTGTCACAGACTGAGACGCTGCATGCGTGTCTACACTACAGTATCAACTACTCTTGTAACAGTACATGTCATGGGGAGTAGATAGCCCAAATAAATACAAGCTGAATTTTAAAAAGGTTCCAGAAATACTGGTTTTGATAAATTGCTTTCTATCCTCAATCCTGTTTCCCCTTCTTATGAACAAGGCAATCATTCCACATAGCAGGGTGGCCCTGAGATTCAGAGAGTGCATGGCATGTGCTCATGTCTTGTTTTTCTTTCCAGGGACACTAGTGGAGAGCTCCCAAGCATGGATTCAAGCACCGCAGGCTGGGAGGCTGACAGAGCACAGCATGCAGGCAACTACTCTGAAGCTTCATTTTGTGACATCATATCCCGAACCACTACACTGCTTTCCTTTATTATTGCCCTGGTTGGGCTGGCAGGAAACACTACAGTGCTGTGGCTTCTGGGCTTCCGTATGGGTAGAGATGCCTTCTCTGTCTACATCCTCAATCTGGCTGGGGCGAATTTTCTCTTCCTCTGCTCTCACATCCTGTTTTTCCTAAAGGCAGTCCTTTTCTTCTTCCACTCTATCTCCTTCCACATCCAACTTTTTTGTTCACTGTGCCCACCCTTGCTTACCTTGCATGTATGAGCATGCTCACAGCCATTAGCGCTGAGCTCTGGATGTCTGCCATTTGGCCCCCTTGGTATCAGTACAGACGCCGAAAACACACATCCACTGATATTTGTACTCTACTATAGGCTTTGTCCCTGCTGTTGAGCCTCCTGGAAGGGCAGAGTTGTGGATCCCTGTTTAATAGTTTTGACTTTGACCAGTGTCGGAAAGTTGAATTCATCATTGTTGCATGGTTGTTGTTTTATTTTTGGTTCTCCTTCGGTCTAATCAAGCCTTGCTGGT